>NW_006256342.1:8747637-8752972 GCF_000478725.1 Eutrema salsugineum
TGCCTCAAAGCTCCGGGCTACAAAATACATACATCGAACATAGATTAAACAAAGGACTAGACCCTAAGATGGACTGATGGGGTCGGAGCCGTATAGCGGTCCGACCGGAAACAACCTCCACGGGCTTAGAGTCTGGGATGGGGTGTTGCGTACACAACCTTCTTTGGAGGAGTTTGAAAATCTACTAGCTTCACAAGAATAACTAGCAAAGCAAGTTGCGGGAGTTAAAGTTCAAGATGATTCGGGAAGCGTGTTTGTAGCGTGAAGGCAACAAAATTTCAGAGCCAAACCTAAAGATGGTGGAGCGAAGAGTTATGGTGGACAATGATAACACCGTATTTTGACCACTTTTATGGATCGTTTTGAAATATTTTTTCTATGTTTTTAATTTCTTTCAAGTACTTTTATTATGTTTTCTAGTATTTGTAGTTTCAAGACTCTTTTCAGGTAACTTAGGGAAAAGTTTAACAAAATGGATAAAAAACCAGATTTCAGCTCAGAGTCAAACTGTCAGAAGTTCACCCCTGATTGAAGGCCTTCTCACCGTCTGATCCAGCTCAAATTTGGAGATCTTAAAGATGGAAGTATCAGCTTTCCAGTACACTTCACAGCTTGGCAATCCAACGGTTCAATCAAAAGATACGCGAAGAGCAAGATGTCCCGTAAACTAGCCGGCAAGCATTTCCACCCGCGGCCAACAAGCAATTTCCCGCGGTCAGAAGCACCGCGACCATGGCCAGCCATCCATTCCCCGTGGTCACAGCCATCCTGACCGCGGCCAGCCAACTCCGAGCCTGAAGGCCCATTTCTGAAGCCCACAATGATTCCTTCATTTGGAGAAACCCTAAGTGAAGTCCAAAGATGTCTTGAGCACTATAAATACATGTTTTAGGAACCCTAATCGATCATCTCAGAACCGAATCATTACCTCATATTTTTCTTATTGTTTTTACTTTAGCTTTTAGGGAGAGAGAGATTTGTCTCTTGAACCCTTGTTCTTTCTTTTTCAATTTCGGTTTCTATTCTACTTATTAATACTATGTTTTTGATTTCGTTCATGATTCTGAGTAGTTTTATTGTTGGGATTAAGGGATTTTCGATGGGGATTTATATGTTCGATGAGGATTCCATGAGCTTTTGAGCCAAATCTTAGAACTTTTTATTCTGAATTCGTTTTTACTGCATGAGAGTAGCGTCATGAACTACAATCTGATCCAGATGCTTGGTGACACGTAAGTGTTCATCCGGTGTTAGATCTAGTTTGGGAGAGCAAAACAAACATAGGAGTGGAAACCTACCTATGGGCGATTTGTGAATGCTGACGAGTCTTAAACATAATGCATCTCTTCTTTTCTAGGGCCAGAGTGAAAACCTACTGGTCAGGGTTGAGAGAGATAGTTGTCTATGATCACGACAGTGGCATATTCATACGTCCGTGACTCCAGTTCGAAAAGTTTAAGCTAAGATCTTATCAATTTTACTCTCTAGCAATGTTTTGAATCGTTCGTACCCCTGAGAAAACTTCCCTGAACCCCAACGCCTTTTTTCCTATAGATTCACACCGTTTTTATTTCAAGCTTTAGTTTAATATTTTCATTCCTTTTTAGTCGATTTTTATTTAAGCAATTAGAATATCCGTTTTTCTCGTTTTTACTCATTTTCGTTAAGTTTAGTTATTAGGCCATTTAATTTCCGTAGTTTCTTTTTAGATTTCGTTTTTACATTTTAAACAAACTACCAAAACCCCCACAAAACCGTTTGGTTCTAGACTTCCTTACTTTATATTTTTTTCAAAGGTTTTTGCAGGAAAAAATCCTCCTTCCTTGTGGATTCGATCTCTAAGTACTACAATCGATCAGCTGTGCACTTGTGGCTATTGATTTCATTTAAGGTAAAACTTGACAACCCTCGACACACACGACAGCACACATCAAGTTTTTGGCGCCGTTGCCGGGGAATCCAATCGTCTTCACCTGCACAATCTCAGAGGTTAGTAAATTGACTCTAAGACAACTTTTTCTTACTAATTTTTCGGTTTTGTTTTTCTTAGTTTCGAGTCCTTGAAAAAAAAAAGAAAAAAAAAGAATTTTCGTGTACCGACCCGCGGTCGTGCCTGGTCGACCCGCGGTCGTGTATGCTCGACCCGCGGCCGTACCAGCTCGACCTGCGGCCGTACCTGCGCGATCCGCGGTCGTTCTTGCGCGACCCAAAACGAATTTTCTGTCCCGGATCAATAGCATGACCACTTCCATCCACTCCCCTTCACATCTTCGACCATCTACCATCCCTTCACCATCACCACGCCACCATGCCATTCCCGGGACGTCCAGGTAAGTTTTCTCTTTCTTTATCTTTTCAATTCATTACATACTCTATTTCTCATCCTTACTCTGAATTATTTCACAGCCTAAAGTGTGATTTAAGTCTGGGGGAGGATTTCATCTCTTTCTAACCACCTTTATTTCATGAGTCTTTGCATTCTGCATTTTTATTTCATAATAACTAAAAAAAAAAACATCGGTTTTACAAAGTGTTTTCAAAGCAAAATACATTTTGAGGGAATTATGACAAAAATCTATGATGATAACCAACCTGTATGCTTCTACGCTATGCATGATTGCTCTTTTGGGTTTAATACTAGACTAGGCGGTAGCTAGAGTACTTGCAATACGAACTCCCACCAGAGGACTTCTAATCATGGAGATTCTTTCTGACAGGATATACTAGCTCATTTATTTGGACTTAATATTGATATCTAATTTTCTCATCATTGATTCTAAGCAAGCATCATGTTATACATCTAGGACATCTTTTTCCTCATCTTACCACTCTTTGTTGTCCTAGATGGCCAGTTCATATTTAGCTGGTACCATACCCTTAACCCAAAACTTTTATTTTCGAACCTCATGCATCCTCTCTTTAGTTTATATCAGCAGATATGTGCAAAAACGCCGGAGAGGGAGGAACGACACAGTTTTCAGTCACTCAAGAGAATGACTGAATGGAGTTAAGAAGGAAGAGTATCAACAATCTTCAGCAGCCTTAGAAAGCTCATTCTTAATGGTAATTTTCGTGCATCTCTAGGACTTTATCTAAGGGTGTTTCCTTTTCTAAAAAAAAAAAAAATCAAAAAAAAAAAGAGAGACAGAAAAAAAATGAAAAGAAAAGGAAACAAAAGCCTAAAGAGTCTTCGATTGTCGAAATTATTTGGAGTCAAGGCCTAAAGAGTATTCATTTATGGGAGATGTAATAACATATAGAAAAATCTAAGTCTGGGGGAATTATAAGAAGAACCTGAAGAAGAAAATCAGAGATCTTATGACAAGAAGAACATGACTGAAAACTGTGGATATCAACTGCTCCATCCTCTCTTGCTGTTTTGCATAATATCCTGCTTCTTCAGAAATTAAGGTAACCCAAAACACTTTAAACCTCACACCTAAAAATCCCTTTGAATACCTAGACTTGATTGCCTTGTTTATTTTTCTTTTGATGAGAACCACTGAAACTTTTAATGAATGTTAAGAGCTAGTTGACTGGAAGTTATATCTAAATGTGTAGATTTTTGTATGACGGATCAACGGACTAGTTATCCTTGTATTTTGGTGAGAATTTTCTTGGCTACATCCAAATTGATGCATTATGATTGATTATGGTCTAGGAGTATGGTTTCTGAGAATTTTGAGTTCCCTATGATTTATTTTAAAGGCTTTTTCTAGGCTTAGATATTGCTTTGTTTGAGGACAAACAAAGGTTTAAGTCTGGGAGAGTTAATAACACCGTATTTTGACCATTTTTGTGGATCGATTTTAAATGCTTTTCAAATTCTTTTTATTTCTTTTAAGTGTTTTTACTGTTATTTTCTAGTATTTTTAGTTCCAAGACTCTTTTCAGGTAATAAAAGCAAAAGGTGTACATTTTGAAGCAAAAGACTATTTTGGATAAATTCGGATCCTCAGAAGTTTCACATCCGATGAAGACCTTCCCACCGTCAGATCATCCCCAAAATCTGACATAATATAGACGAGACAACTAGCTTTCAAATACAATTAATTTGAAGACAATCCAATGGTTAGATCTTCAGATATCCTTGATGCACTGAAGACATGTTCTGCAGTCTCGCGAAGAAAAAAGCAAGCACAGAATGAAGATTCAACCTCAAAGACCAATCCCCGCGGGTCCAGGAGCCATGACCGCGGAGAACACACTCTCGACCGCGGTTACGAGTCTCTGGCCGCGGCCAAACCCCAATTCCCGCGGTCATGTTAGGCCTACCCGCGGCCCATGGTCGTTTTCCCGCGGTCGCGTCACCTGCAGTCAAGGCCAACCGGAAAAAAGTTCCAAAACAGTCCCAATCGACTCATACAAGCATCTGTACATCTGATACACCTCCTGGGATGACTAAACCACTCCATCAACAACTGGTTTGCTCCATAAGCACCCAAAGATCTGAAGAAGAGGACAAGTCATGGCCCTGCAACATGGCTTTGTCTTGTGAAGATGAGTATGAAGAGAAATACTCTGAAGATGAAGAGTATGGGTTGTTTGTAGAAGATCCAAACGCAGAATATTTCTCAGAAGACGGCTCAGGAGAAATTCAATGGATCACCAACAACATCAGTAGAGAGAAGCTAATGGAATTCAACAATGTGGTCAGGTCATTCCCTGCTCATCTAAGCTTTGATGAAATCTGAAAACTTGGTCGTTTGCAAGTCTTTTTCAGGTACTGCAAGGAGTCTAAAGAGGATATCCATAGATACTTTATGAGAGCTCGATACATGACAACACCAGAAGCAGCTTTCTATGCGATTCACCTCAAAAATCCTGAAGACTGCAGCCACTACACCAACAAAATCAGCAAGGAAAAGCTCGACGAATTCAATGATGTGGTTCGAAATTTGCCTGAAGGAATCACCTTTGCCAGAGCTTGCAAAGACTTCATGATAGGCCACTACTTCTGTGAGAGCAAGGAATCAATCCCTGAGATAGAAGATTTGTTCAATCATGCCAGAAAAGGTAAACCTGTTCGAACACTTCACAAAATCGAAGGTGTAGGTCAGTTTCTTATCTCTTGTTCTATCAGAGGAGAAATGTTTAAAAACGTGATATGTGATTCTGGAGCTTGTCTTAACATGATGTCCAAGGAAATTGCTTTGAGACTTGGTATTAAACACCTACGCAGGACTAGAGCAAAGATTAGTCTAGCTGATGATTCCAATGCAACACCTCAAGGAATAGCTCATGAAATTCCTTTGAGAATAGGAGATTGCATAGTGCATGTCGACTTCTACATTGTCGAGACAAGAGATGCAACATATCCAGTGATTCTCTGATG
>NW_006256342.1:8753511-8855064 GCF_000478725.1 Eutrema salsugineum
AAACAAAAAGCAAAAAAAAAAAAATCAAAAAACCCGAAAAACCAAAAAGAAGGATGGTCCCTGACTGCTCGGCCCAGCAGGAACCAAGTAGAAGCCGGAAGAGGCCGCGAAATAAGCCCCCGCGGTCGCAGACGTTCTGACCGCGGGAAACGCCTCTTTGACCGCGGTCGCGTGATTCTGACCGCGGCCAAGCACATGTTTACCGCGGTCGCGTGACTCCTGACCGCGGCAAATGATCGTTGAGATCAAACCCGACCCAAACCACCCACTTCACCTCATTCCACCTCACCAATCCCCACTCCACCTCATTCATCACCCTCCACCACCTTCATCACCACCTATCACCTTCCCAAACCTCTTAAAATGAATCACTGTCTACTACTGAAGCGGAGTATAAAGCTTCAACACTTGCAGTTCAAGAGTGAATATGGTTTCGAAGACTCCTTGAAGATTTATTGGAGCCAAACAACAAATCGGTGGCAATCTATGGAGATAATCAAAGTACTATCAAGTTGGCCAATAATCTGGTGTTCCATGCAAGGACGAAGCATATCGAGTTAGAACATCATTTCATACGGGAGAAGGTGCTTGATGGAACAATTAAAGCTTTAGAGGTTTGAAGCGAGGACAACGTTGCAGATATCTTCACCAAGTCACTACCAAAGGGGCAATTTGAGCTACTTTGCTCGAAGCTTGGGATGGCTAACAAAATCAAGTTTAAGGGGAAGTATTGAAGTTAAACTTGATTTTGGATCAATCTTAATTTACGTTTATAATGGAGAATTCTAGAGATTCTCTAGAAACACTCTAAAAGGCTGATCACCTCCTTGTAGTATTCTAGAAAAATCTATAAGTTAAATATCTAGATAATATTATAGAAATATCTAGACTCACAATCTCGTGATATGAATTTTGTGATGTTCCAAAACTTGAGATGCTCAAGGAGTTTCCGCTACCTTCCAGAGCTTCGACAATGTGCCAACTTGTATTTGATTGATGATTTGATATCATACCATCTTTAAAATGCTCAACAATAGGACTTGAGCTTGTTCTTCGATTTTGCTTTGTGCTCTGGTCGTATGGTTTGTGTAACATAAAAACTAATACTAATGAATTTTTAAAGAGATTTTTAATATATGAAATTGTTCAGTCGATTTATGAGACTCAAAATGTTAACACAAACCTAATTTTAGTTTTAATTGGTTAATGCGAGTAGCAAGTAATACTACAAAATCTGAAAAATGGTGGTAGAAGTAATTCGTAAGAAATATGTTGATAATGTTTCCTTACGAATATCCTACTAATATTTTTGATGAAATTTTTCTATCAACATTTCCATAGGAAATTTTTTACGATTTTCCTACCTTTTATCTTTTATAATTTTCGACAGCTTATAATCTAAAGAAATATTTTGAAGGAAACTAATAAGGAAAACCTGTTCCTATGAATTTTTTAATGATATATCATAAAAATATGTGATGTTTTCTTAATATGAAAAATTGACAACTACACGCATATCTAAGTTTAAAAGTATATTGATTACCTATTATGCATCTAGTTTAAGAGTTCACATTAATTAAAGCCAAATCAACTAACTGATTTGATTTTTAAATGAGCCATGTTTGTCAAGGTGTAAATGATTTTAACTTTTTTTTTTAAATGCCTTTTGAACAAGAGCGCTGACTTTATTTTAAAAGTAATGATTATAGTTTTCTTCCAAAAATTATTTCTTATCATATAATTTTTCACCCTAAAATTGTGACATTTTATGGGCCAACAATTTATATAATAGATACAAAAAATGTATGTTTGTTATATAGTATTGGATACCATGAAAATTCTCAGGTTATTTCCATCGTCACTAGGAACTAGTATTGTTGCTGCTTTTGATATGATGTTTCTCACTTTTTTCAGTGAATAAAATATGGATTTATGATGTAGATATATATATATATATATATATATTATTTTTTGAACCTTATCATGATATGTTTTTCGTACACTTGATCTTGATGAATTGACAGCATTGGTCATTCTTTTCGTAAATATTTAAATTTAGTTAACTGTAAGTTAGTTCAATTTAGTACCATTTTTTATTTTAAAGAATTTGTTTTCATTTAAATGGCTGAACATGTTTATTGGTATATTTAAACGAAGTAATCCATTTTGTTTTTAATAAACTACGAGAGAATCCGCGCGTATGCACAGATCTTGTTTTAATTTATATTTTAAATAATTTCTATTGAATTTATGTTTACTATTAATGTATTTTTGTTTAGAATATTTATAATACATTATTTGTAATCTCTTCTACACCAGTTGTGTCAAATAATCTAATTTTTTCTTCGATCTTCGTATTTTTTTTTATTCTTGTAAATCTTACTAATATAATATTTGTTAATTTTCTTAATTTTCCATTTGAAATTTTTGGTTATATATATTTTATTGCTACCATATTTTTATTATTTAAAAAATTATATATGACATTTTTATGTGGATATCTTTTTTTACTATTATTTTTTAATAACTTTTATCTTTTTAATCGTTTATTAAATATTTTTTGTGTTTTATAATTTTATTAGTTGAATTTTTATATAACTGTTATTTAAGAATCAATTAATAAAAAATAATTATTTTCTTTGAATGGTTGAAAATTTAATACTAAAATTTATTAATTAATTTTTTTTTGATAATTGTAACTTTAAATTAAAAATTAACACATGTCATCTCCATATTAACTCTATAATGCTGACGTGTCATTCATATATAGAGAGTTAGCCATCTTTTATATATAAGATACTAGGTGAATATCCGTACGTATATGCAGGTATTTTCGTAAAAATAAATATAATCATCATTTGTTAGTATGTTATTATAAATAATCTTAAAAATCAATTTTAAATACAGATTGAATATTATTTAGTAATCTAGAGTTAGATAAAGTAAAACAAATAACCATCAATATTTTTAATTAATTATAATATAAATTCTTGTTTAACATTTAGATAAATGTTATTTATGAATCAATTAATAAAAAAATTTCAATTTTTTGAGTAGTTTAAATTTAATATTAAAATTTATGAATGGTTCAACTATTTAGAATTTTTTTAAAAAAGTTAATATAATCAGCATTTATTACTTGTTAATATGTTATTATTAAAAATCTTTAAAACTAATTTAAATACATATTGAATATTATTAAATAATATAGAATTATATAAAAATAAAATAAATTTTTATCAATATATTTAATTAATTATAACATAATTCTTGTTTAATATTTACATAAATGTTATTAAGAGTTAATTAATACAAAAGACTTTGTATTTTCTTTGAGTGATTTAAAATAGTATGACACGTGTAATCCTTATATCGATCGAAACTGATGATTTGGCATTCATATGGAGAGAGTTGGCCATCTTTTATATATAAGATTCTCTTTAAAAAACTAAAGCATGTACTACATACCATGAAAAAAAAATTGTGTTCGTTTCTGTATCATCTGTTTTTTTGTTATCGCTTCTATATGATATTGTTAGAAGTTTATGGAGTAAAACAATAAAAAAAAAAAACTTGCTGTCAACAAAATAATATATGCATGAAATTTCAAAATGTTTAAAACTCATCATATATAGATTTTATTAATAAATAACTATTTTTTAGATAGCAAAAGAGAAATTTTATAAGCCATTTATTTCTTTATTATATAAGTTTCCGATTTGAAATATTTGAGCTTGCAATCAATAACCAAGTAAACTTTTTTCTCTTTAACGAAAAAAAAGAAAAACAGAAAAAACAGAATAATAGAGAGGTTTAGAAATATGATATTGTAAAATCAATCTTTTAGAATGTCTTTTCATTAGGACCTATGTAAAAGAGTTTTCGATAACAGAATAATAGCGAGGTTTGTTCCAAGTTTCAACAAGAAAAAACAGAAAAGAATCATCTATGTAAATCAATCAAGTACTGATAAAATAGAAGTATTATTGGAAAAAAAACAAGAAGAGGAGTAATTCAAAGACAAAATGATTTGAAATTCTTGGAGAAGGCAAAAGAAGAAGACAGCGTGGAGAAAGAGCCAAGAATGTTTTTACCAAAAAAAAAAAAAAAAAAGAGCCCAGAATGTTTTTTTTTTTTCTCTAAGCCCAGAATGTTGAACGTCGTGTGGGCTTCACTCTAATTGTGTTTGATCTCTGAAAGCTTGCTTTCGATCGATAATTTTTTTTCTAAGTAATTATATGATAATTTTAATATTTGTGAGGCATATATACCTACTTTACTGACGTACGATATATTATTGAGATGCCTTGTGAAAAGAGAACTAGCTCTATTTAGGGTTGCGGTTCTCGGTTGATGACTTCATGGCCAAGGAAAACTGAACAAGATGACCAAATAATTAAGTTGAAACTATATGAAACTAAGAAAATAAACTCTAATTAATTAATTAACAACAAGGAAATAATATAGTAGTAGTATAAACTAAGCCAATCTCCTTTTTTTAAATTTATTAATTAATGAATTTGTAGGAAATATCATAAAGGAAATAACAGATTATAAACTAAACCAATCTCCTTTGTTTAAACTTTATTAATTAATGAATATGTGGGAAATAACATAACAAAACAAACTTTGACCAAAATACAAAGTTTAAAATACAACAAACGATGTGTATATTATTACTCTTTTGTTTTCCTTTATGTTGCTAAACTTAAAAAACAGTCGACCCACCAGACTCGCCAATTAACTTCACAAAAAGGTTATATTTGTGCATATATAAACAATGATCGTCTTGTAAGTTATAGTCAAAATTTTTATGTAAATGTTATATTTAATATGGAGAGAAAATACGGCAGAATATATAGTAGGAGTACTGAATTTATGACGGAGTTTAACTCTTTTACACGCAGAGTTAGAAACACTTATTTAGGCGATGCATTGTATGATTAATAATCAACAGATCGAAGTAACATTTGCAACGGATTGCTTGGATGTGGTGAAGATGGTGTCGACACTTAAGGAGTGGCCCACATTTGTATTACATTTGGAGGAGTTTGCGAAGAGCAAGGAGAGATTCATCTCACTTTCGCTGGTTCACATTCCACGCGAAGAAACACGGCGGCGGACATGCTTACACGGAGTGGTAGAGTCCACCCAGATGACGTTATATATGTTAACTCAGTCCCTCTGACTTGGTTTTGGTCGAGTCGAATTAGATGCTGAGGCTGTTGACAAAAAAAAAATAATTTTTATCAAAATTTTGTATTTAATATGGTAAAATACTTCTAACAAAAATTATAGATCTCAGTTTATTTTAGTTTATTTTTTCATTTTTGAATCAAAACATGCTGAAAGAAGACCTATTTAAAATCCAGTTTATTCAGTTTTCTTGGGGATATATTTCACTTGTTATTAATTCGTTTTATTGGTTTGAACAGACGAACCGTCGGACAAGTAGAAGAGTTCCAAGTTATGTCGCAGATAAATTATCCGAGTCTGTAAAGATATGAAAAAATTAACGCACTGATTAAGGAATTGATGGTTAATCATCATATCATCATATTTGTAACATTCCCATCTCTACCACACACAAACAAGACTATCCATTTTATCATGGTCTACTGATAATCTAAGCTCGTACGCCCATAAATTTATAATCCTAGAATCCCCCCTCTCAATTTAAATGGTCTATTTGATAATTTAAGCTCGTAATAAAGTTCTAATCCTAGAATCCCCTATCTCTATATAAAGAAGGAGGCCGTGATAGAGAGAGACAAAGAGAGTTACCGCCGTTAAGCAACCTCAAAATAAGCCATCGTAGCCTTCTGAAAGCAAATAGAAGACAAATGAGAGGAAAAACGAAAAAGAAAAACTGATCTAATTATTCTAAAACTTGGTTATATTTCATTCGTTTAGGGTTTTACTATAAGCTCGCGCAGTGTAACATGTGTGTGTAAGACACGTTCACATATACAGATTTTTGACAAGAATTACTATACATATTATTTAAAAGGGCCTATTTAAAAGACAACGAATTATTTAAAAAGAAAGATAAAGAGATTTACATAGAAAGAGTTTGTGTCTCATTTCGTGAAAAATTCAAGTACTTTTTAGCTGAAATATTGTTCCAAGAGTAATTATAACTCACAATTTTTAGCTTCCTCAATATGGAAATAACTATCTTGATATCTATATTATAGTTGCCGGAAAAAAAGAGTCTATATTATAGTTTACCGTTCATGTTTTACGTGTCTTTGATATATAATATTTTATTTACTTTTTGATATTATAGTTTAAAACTTAAAAAAAAATAACTCATAAAAGTAACATTATTTATATCGCATGTCTTCTTTATTTTTTTGATAAAGTATATCGCATGTTTTCCAAAAGAAAAAAAAAAACTCGAATAAGCTACAATGAAACGTTTCTCGACATTCGTATCATTAGAGCTAAAACCTCCTGTATAAATCTACTCTAGTATGAGACGTTTCTCGAACATATTTGAGAAATTAACATAAATTAAAGGTATGAGTCGTTGCACTGAAAATTAAAAAGGGTTCTCCTTTTCATTTTAGTATTAATGGCTATCGAGTCCTATTGTTTTCAACAAGATGTGCGACAAAGACTCTTCATAATTTCATATCATGCAAGCTACTGTCGTCACTCAACAGAAAACTACTGATTTCTTCTTCTGGTCATTTGTGATGTTATTTTTTTCCATTCAATCAACTCTAGTTTTGAATCCAATCTCTGTGGAGAAATATATATTACAAGGATTGAATTTGTTAATTAACGTTGTTGAAAAAAAACGAATTTTTTACTATGCGTGATATAGTTTTAATTAATTGAAAAATCTTATCTTTTATGTTTCTCGACATCGTTGGTATTCGTCCAAATATAGTATGACGAATTACGTCTTCTTCTTTTTTTTAAAAAAACATAATATTATAGGTGATTTAGATCAATAATGGACTGGGTCCAGGACTAGAACATGGTTCAAGGACTTGAACTGTCCAATTTATCACATGGGTGAACTAATCTGATAGAGAAAACATGACCAGCTGAGTTTTCAACTGGACCTCGATCATCGAACTGGAAAGATATGGTTCAATTGCATTGGTAGTATGTGACACATATATTTTTTAAAATTAAAGAAAAATCTTAAAATAAATTGTACGGATTTCTGTAATAATGTTCTTTTTTGTATAGAGTTCTTACGCAAATATAATATTCATTTTCTTTGAGTTGAAGCACGTTGCATAATATAACTTTAAATGCAGGGACCCAGAGACAAAAAGTTTATGTCGTTATTATTTTAATTTTAGTTTTGAAATAATTTTTCACATAGTATAATGCTGCAGTTGTAGTTGCGGTTACTATCGCTAAATTTTAATATTTCAATTTTCTTTATAAAATTTTATAAAATATAATTTGTAGATAAATAGTTTTGAAAATGTAATTAGAGGAATATGTACTTTTTTAGTGTAAGTAAGAGTTAAATAGTAGATGACTTGAGTCTTGACCCTTAATAAAAGTGGATGATTTCTTAAGAAAAAGTTTACTATTTTGCAATCATTTCTTTTTTAAAAAAAAATAAAATATTGAATGTTAAATTAATTCAAATACAGAAAAACTTTTTTTAATCAAGTACATCTTTTGTTTGATAACTGAAATGAAAACAGAGAATAAATATACGACTCTAGCTTCTAGTTGTGAACCAAGTTTGAAGGCCTTCATCGTGTCGCTTATCTCCTACTGTCTGTGTCGATAGTAACTGATTTCAACATAGATAATTAAATAGTAAGTTTGCAATCATTTTAACATTTTGCTCTTTCATAAAACCATAAATAATTATAAAGTAAGTTCGAATCAGCTAATTACTTAAACAATTTGCTATCAAGTAAGTTTAATGAGTTACTCGAAGTGAAGAGAACAAGGTTTGACGCATAACAAAACTTACCATCCCATTTTGGGAGGTAAAACTAACCTACCAGTCACATTGCATATACGTTATACTAACAAAAGTAACACAATAACACATTAAGAGATGTCTTTCATTCTTTGCAGAATAAAAACAACTTTTAAATTTCCTATTGTACATTATAGAACCTATTCGATAAGGCTGTTTAGAAAACAGAGTCGTAACTTGTTGTGAATATAATTTAGAATTCTTCCAGCAAATTCTACCTTTTTAGTGAAGGAAACATTGCATGCTACCATAAATAGGTGCTGTTTTTTAGAAGAAACGTACGGTTGGAAAGACATGTTTGAAAAAGTATACAAAAGCATAATGAGTCTCTATCATTTACAAGAAAATTAAAATAATTATTGTGTATACTAATGTTTTCTTGAAAATCTTGAAAGAAATGGACAGTGATATGAAGATGACTTAACCTTACCGCTTTTATGAGATTATGTCTCATTTGGCAAATTATTAGTGGAGAATTATATGCACGTTCTTTTCATTTTTCTGCAAAAGAAAACAACAGAAAAATCTCTTTAACTATTTCTGTCAGAATTCAGAAAATGCTAGGAAAGACCAGCTTATCATCAACTACTGTGCTCCTATATCCAAAAAAAAAAACTTACATATTATACATATGACATGTGTAACTGTGTTGTGCCCCGTTATTATTCAAAACCAAAATATCAGAAATTTTAATGCATAAATTGATTATATACGCTATTATCAAAAAAGAATTCAAAAGATTGACTATGACGTAAAATTATGTTATTTGTATGAAAATAAGTATGATAAAAAAATAAGAATGATAAAAGTTTCACACAAAAAATAAATATAATAAGTATGATAAAAAAAGGAGAGATATTGAAGGAAACTGTGTTTGATGTCAAGGTATTAAGTTCATCGATCTTTTTCTTCAGTTCAAAAGCTTTTTTACCAGTAACTATCTCCAAGAACACAACTCCAAAAGCATAAACATCAGAGTAACCCATGTTCTAATTACTCAGGAGCTGAATACCCTCTTGTTCCTTCCACGTGTTTCGTCGAAAACGTAATCTCCTCTTCTTGGCGGTGAATCTCGCTAAACATAAATTACCAATCATATATCTGCTCGAAGTTCAGTGACTGCATAAACTTATGAGCAGCGGCGAAGCTACATAGTGTTTGGGAGGGGCAGTTACGTACCCACTATAACATTTTCAGTTTTAGTATAATTACCTAAAGATTTAAAAAAATGCCTATGCTTATCTATTATAATATGTTATGCCCCATTATTTAAGTAACTAGATTTATAGCTCGCACACTGGCAGAATTTTATTTTCTATTATTACAAAATTATTGAACAGATAATTCATCATATTTGTATTTTTTTTTTATATTTCTTAATTTTGTTTGACTCCTTCCTTATATTCATATTCTCTTAATTTATTATCTTTATCTTCTAGTATCATTTTTATCTTCCAATCTGCTTCCTCATCTTTTAGGCTTCTTCTTCATTATATTCATATTCTCTTAATTTATTATCTTTATCTTCTAATATCATTTTTATCTTCCTGCTTCCTCATCTTTTAGGCTTCTTCTTCATCTTCAACATCTCTGTCTTTGTATTATCGAATCTTTCTCTTCTTTTTTATCTTTTTTTTAGTTTTCTCTTCATCATCTTCGATTTCTACTTCTTCATCTTTTTTTGGTTGTCATTTAATTTTTTTTATCTTTTTTTCTAATTTTTTTGTCTTTTATTTTTATTTATCTGGTATATGTATTTATTTATTTTACTTCATTTTCATTTGCATTCTCTTCTTTAGATTTTATTTTTTTTCCTATTATTTTTCTTATTTTTTTATCGTTGTCTTTTTCTCTATTTTTTTCTTCTTTTTCCAGTTTTTATTCCTATTCGTCAGGATGAAAAATAATAATTATAAAAAATGTGTGAATTAATTAAATCTTTTAATTTAGTGTTAATTTTTTCTATTTTCTGTAAATAAAAAGTAATTTTTTATTTCATAATGTAAAAATTAATTGAGTCATTAATTTTAGTATCACATCTAAATTTTTAATGAGATTAATTTTCAATTTAATGGTATAAATTTGAGGTACAGTAATAAATGTAATTATGTATTTAATAAATAAATATATATTTTTTAACTAATAATAGATTAAGTTTTGCCTCAGATAAAATTAAGTAAATTCTAGATCCATCACTGCTTATGAATATGCATCATGTTAATTGTTAGGGTAAAAAATTCTGAAATATGAAAGCTAAAGTACATGTTAGAAATAAAGAAAACAAAAATATTGCATACATTATATAAATGAAAGGATGAGAAATCTTTCGTAGTTGTAAAAGGAAGTGATGATTTTCATGGAGAAATTTACCTTTTCAAAAAATATAACAAATATTCATGGAAAAGAATTACAAAAAGACGCTTATATCCAAAAGAAATTTGGTCACCCTAAGGTTTTTGTTAAAAACATTTTATCTAAGCTTTATATACCGGTGACCAAACTTACTCGGATCTGAATTGAATCGGTGGATGATCCCATCAACTCACCAAGTGAAGAATACCAACGGGAAGATGTGTTTTAACTTGTTACAAAGTCAAAGAGGTTGTTCGAATGTTTGGCCATTACTTCTTTCTTTTTACAACATTTTTGACTTTTTAATTTAAGTTTCAAATTTCTCAAAACAATAAAAAAAACGTTTCAAGTTTCTTTTATTTCATACTTATATTTTTTAGATATTATATGATATGATATAGGTGAGTGTTTGTATATGTATATAAGGTGAAATATAATTATGTATATAATATAGAAGAGACGAGAGAGAAAAAGGGATGAGAGGAAGTGATTTATCTTTCTATTATTACTACATCTTTTACCATCACAATTATAAAGGGTGAGACAACATATTTATAGCCAAAGTATACAAATGGCTAAGTCGGTGAATTTGAGGCGGTGAAAGAAACTTTTACAACAAGTAAAACTAAAATAATAAAATATTAGTGTGGATAATTATCCACTTTTTTAACACTCTCCCTTAATTATCCATCAATGTTTATAGATTGTGTACTGCCTCGTTAAAAACCTTATCATGGAAAAACCCAATGAGATAAAAACCATGACGAGGAAAAAAGAGTACAGTAACGTAATCTCCCCCTGGAATGATGGATATAATGTTCTCTTTATAAATCTCGCAAATGACGCATTCCGATACTTTGAATATGCTTTCTGTATACTGTAGTAGGAAGCGCCTTTGTAAAGAGGTCCGCCGCATTGTCACTTGAACGAACATACTGGATATCGACTTCTTGATTTTTCTCGAGCTCTTGGGTGTAAGAGAAAAATCTTAGAGGAATATGTTTTGTTCTGTCACTCTTAATGTAGTCTTCTTTTAGTTGAGCGACACATGCAGCATTATCTTCGAACAATTTTGTCGACTCTTTGTTGATGACTATTCCGCTTGCTTCTTGTATATGATAAGTCATAGATCTAAGCCATACACATTTTCTACATGCTTCATGAAGCGCAATAGTTTCTGCATAATTTGAAGAAGTGGTGACTAATGTCTGCTTTTGAGAACGCCAAGAGATTGCAGTTCCTCCAAAAGTGAAAACATATCCGGTTTGCGATCTAGCTTTATGAGGATCTGATAAATAACCTGCATCTGCAAAACCGACTAAACCAAGTTTGGAGTTTCTAGGGTAAAACAATCCCAAGTCAATTGTTCCTTGAAGATAACGGAATATATGTTTTATTCCATTCCAATGTCTGCGCGTAGGGGAAGAACTATATCTTGCCAGTAAATTTGTAGCAAATGCTATATCCAGTCGGGTACAATTAGCAAGATACATAAGTCCACCAATAGCGCTCATATAAGGTACTTCAGGACCTAATATTTCTTCGTTATCTTCACAAGGTCGAAACGGATCTTTTTCCGTATCGAGAGATCGATTAACCATTGGAGTACTCAAAGGAGTCGCTTTATCCATACAAAAGCGTTTTAATATCCTTTTAGTATAATTTGATTGATGTACGAATACTCCATCTCGGAAATGCTCTATTTGTAATCCAAGACAAAATTTTGTCTTTCCGAGATCTTTCATTTCGAACTCTTCTTTCATATGAGTTCTTGCATCATCAATCTCTTTTTGAGTTCCGATAATGTTCAGGTCATCCACATAAACAGCAATGATCACGAATCCTGACAAAGATTTCTTAATAAAGATGCAAGGGCAGATTGCATTATTCACATACCCTTTCTTTATCAAATATTGGCTTAAGTGATTATACACATGCGTCCGGATTGTTTTAATCCGTAAAGTGATCGCTGTAATTTGACCGAACATATTTCTTTCGATTTGGAACTTAATGCTTCATGCATTTTCAATCCTTCTGGGATTTTCATATAAATATCATTATCAAGTGATCCGTATAAATATGCTGTCACAACATCCATAAGGTACATTTCAAGATTTTTGGATGCCGCAAGACTCATTAAGAATCTAAAGGTAATTGCATCCATAACCGGAGAATAAGTTTCTTCATAATCAATTCCCGGTCTTTGAGAAAATCCTTGGGCAACAAGTCGGGCTTTATATCTTGTCACCTCATTTTTCTCATTTCTTTTTCTCACAAAAACCCATTTGTACCCAACCGGTTGTACATCTTTAGGTGTTGTGACAATAGGTCCAAAAACTTTCTTTTTATTAAGGGAGATCAATTCAGTTTCTATGGCCATTTTCCATTTCTCCCAATCAGATATTTTCTGGCATTCCAATATGGACCTTGGATCTGGATCATCAATTTCATATTCAATTTCTTTGCATACAGAAAATGAGAATATTCCATCATTATCTTCTATTTTATCTCTAGCCCATAATATCCCATCTTGGGCGTAATTGATGGAAATCTCATGATTTTCTTCGTCATTTTCGTCTTCAGGACATTTCTCTGTATGTGGTTCTTCTGGACCATTTTCATTTTGTTTTCCCAATTTCTTTTTCTTTCGGGGATTTTTATCCTTTGAGCCAATTGGCCTCCCCCTCTTCAACTGAACTTTGGGTTCATTCGCTATTTTTCCATCATTTTGTTCTTCCGGAACGTTAATTCTCGATGGAACATTTGCAGCGGGTATATATGACTTTGTCACCCTTTTCATATCTGTGAACGCATCTGGTATTTCATTTGCCATATTTTGTAAATGAACAATTTTCTGAACTTCGAGTTCACGTTGTTTCGTAGGGGGATCAAGGTGCAACAAAGATGGTGTGCACCATGTAACATCTTTTGGAACTTCTTTAATTCTCCCCCTAACGCTGGAAATTCATCTTCATTAAAATGGCAATCGGAAAAACGTGCCGTAAGCATATCACCAGTTTGCGGTTCAAGATACCTAATTATACTCGGTGACATATAACCGATATATATTCCCAATCTTCTTTTCGGCCCCATTTTTAATCTTTGTGGCGGGGCTATCGGAACATAAACCGCACACCCGAACACACGCAGGTGGGATACATTTGGCTCCTGGCCAGATGCTAATTGTATTGGGGAATATTTATTAGAAGAACTCGGTCTTATCTGAAGCAATGCCGCTGTATGCAAGATAGCATGACCCCATACTGAAATTGGGAGCTTTGTTCTCAATATTAACGGTCTAGCAATGAGTTGTAACCGTTTAATCAATGACTCAGCCATGCCATTTTGTGTGTGAACATGTGCAACAAGATGTTCAACATCAATTCCCAATGACATACAATAATCATTAAAAGTTTGGGAAGTGAATTCACCAGCGTTATCAAGTCTCACTTTCTTTATCGTATAATCAGGGAACTGTGCTCTCAACTTGATTATTTGGGCAATGAATCTTGCGAAGGCCGTATTACGTGTTGTCAATAAACACACATGTGACCATCTACTGGATGCGTCAATTAATACCATAAAATATCGAAATGGCCCGCATGGTGGGTGAATAGGCCCACATATATCACCATGTATTCTCTCTAGGAATACTGGAGATTCATTCCCGATTTTACCTGGTGATGGCCGAGTTATAAGTTTTCCTTGAGAACAAGCATTACACATAAATTCTCCCGATTGAAAAATCTTCTGGTTTTTCAACGGATGGCCATTAGAATTTTCCAAAATTCTCCGTATCATGACTGAACCAGGATGCCCTAATCGTTCATGCCAGATTTGGAATGTACTAGTAAACTTCGGGTTTACTGTAACATATGTTTCAGTCATATTTATCTTTTTGGAATATATTCCGGAGGATAATGCTGGTAATACTTCCAGTACAACTTTTCTCTCTGAAATAACTGATGTAATGCAAAGATATTCAATGCCGTTCTTATTCATAGTTTCTATGTGATATCCATTTCTGCGGATATCTTTGAAACTTAACAAATTTCTGTAAGATCCGGGGGAATATAACGCATCATTTATTTCAAACTTTGTTCCCCTTGGCATTGAAAAACTGACTCTTCCGGAGCCCATAATAATTTTTGCATTACCAGATATTGTATTCACGCTTCCAGCGGAATCTTTCATATTAAGAGAGGAGAAATACTTTTTATCTTTTAATATTGTGTGCGTTGTCGCACTGTCTGCCAGACATATATCTCCATCCTCGATCTTAATCTTTGACATTTTTCTGAATTCAAGATATTCATAAAAGATAAATTAATATAGCAAAACAAAAGAGTTTATATTATAATAAAAACCTTTTTACAACAAAAGATACATTTTAAACATTTTTATTTTTCACACTATGTATACATCATGTCACATCTTCTTCTTCGGGAAGATTTTACTCGTTTTGTTTTTCGTTGATATCTTCGGGATCAACGATGAAATCAGATATATCGAGATTTGTATCATCGTTTATACCATCGAAAGAAAAACTAGATTCACCATGGATGAAGTTGGTTTCACTTTCTTTTCCTTTCGCCTTTTGCGATTCTCGGTACAGATCGGCTAAATGTTTTGGCGTACGACAGGTACGAACCCAATGTCCTTTCATGCTGCATCTGTAGCAAGCACTCTCATGTTGCTTGCGACCAACTTCATTATCTTTGAACTTTTTGTTATTTCTTCCATCGTTTAAATCAGCAGGACGGAATCTTCTTCCTCGTCCACGACCTCGACCACGTCCAAAACCTCGTCCACGACCACGATCATTTCCTCGACCGCGTCCATGTCCACTTTGCCAATTTTCATGGCTTGATGATGCAACATTCACTTCTGGGAATGGAGCTGATCCAGTTGGACGAGTATGATGGTTTAAAATCACGAGTTCATTATTTTGTTCTGCCACCAAGAGAACTTGCATTAACTCCGAATACTTCTTGTATCCGTTTGCCCGGTATTGTTGCTGCAGGACTACGTTTCCAGGATGAAATGTTGAGAGAGTTTTCTCAATCATATCATGATCACTTATCTGTTCACCACATAACATTATCTTGGAAGTGATTCCAAATAGAGCTAAGTTATACTCACTAACGCTCTTATAGTCCTGGAACCGGAGGTTCAACCACTCATGTTTAGCCTTTGGTAAGATCACATATTTCTGGTGATCAAACCTATCTTGGAGTCATTGCCAAAGATCTGCAGGATCTTCTTTCGTGATATATTCATCTTTTAAACCATCATGGATATGGTGGAATAAAAAGATCATGGCTTTCGCCTTTTTCTCTTCAGGAGTTGTTTTCGTTTTATCGATGGTATCAAGGAGCTGATTTCCTTTTAAATGCATCCTTGCAGCTACTGCCCATCTCATATAATTTCTTCCAGAAATATCAAGGGCAGTAATCTCGAGTTTTGTCAAATTTGATATGATAACTGTTATCAATATAACAATTTATAACTTTGGTCATAATCCAGTTTTAAAAAATTCTGATTTTAATAAAACATGATAAAATTTTAGAATTTATAAACGTAATAAAAACTGAATTTAAAATACTGAATTTAAAGTAATAATAAACAGAAATTAAATAACAGTATTAACAGAATTTAAAGAACAATAATTAAAATAAATATTCGTCTTCTGGACGAAATTAATTATGCAGTTCTTTAGGAACGCTTTTATATATCTTCTGGATATATATTTTTTATATAGTTCTTCTGGAACTATTCTTTTTCATATGTCTTCTGGACATATATATTTTTTTTTTTCAAGTATGTCTTCTGGACATGGTATGTTTTTCTTAGTTCTTCATGAACTTTTCTTAAATGTCTTCTGGACATTTATTATATGGAGGTAATGATCTGAGGAGTCAACTACCATATGATCATAAACCAACCATATATTTGATCTGAGGGGACATAGTCTACCATATGATCATGATCGTAAAGGCATAGCCTCCATAACAATCGGTTCGGAGAAGGCAGTGCCTATCATCCCGACCATAAAATATAAACATAAAAGTAAGCGGATTGAACATATATTAAACCTCACCTTTTCGGTATAGGAATGGTATAAGAACGGTTCGTGCTGATAACGTTTTAGATATTATTAGATATGATATAGGTGAGTGTTTGTATATATGTATATAAGGTGAAATATAATTATGTATATAATATAGAAGAGACGAGAGAGAAAAAGGGATGAGAGGAATGTGTGAGCCAAAACTCGCACAACCAAAAATTTGTTAAGGAAAACTTAAGGGATCGGAAACTTCTAGAGTTTATCGCAAGAACAGTAAGATCGAAAAGAAAGTTTTTATTGCTGAGAAAGTGTTTTGCTCTTATTGCTTAGGGTTGCCAAAAGTTACAGAATGAATTGTGTACATCGTCTATTTATACTAATTCTCTAAACCGCCTAGCCGAGAATCTCGGGAGAGATTTTCGGAATATTTCCTTATCGCCTCGTGCGGCTCACCGCCTTCATATTTCGCCTAGGGTTTCTATGGGCTTCGTCTTCCAAGGCCTTGGCTCGGCCCAATTGTGGAAGGAAGTGGCTCGGCCCATTCTCCTTTTTATGCAGCTCGGTCCACCTGCTTTTTTGCACAGCTCGGCCCACTGGACATCCTTCCTGCGGCTCGGCCTACTTGTTCCTCTTCACGGCTCGGCCCATCTTCGCACGGCGTGGCCCATCTTTCCTTATTCACGGCTCTCCCACTTGTCTATCTCCACGGCTCTCCCACTTGTCTTGGTGAGCACAGCTTGGCTAATTTGTCTTTCTTCCATACTTAGTCATTTTGAGATGGTTTTATCCGCTTGGGGTGAAAACCGACCCCAACAGTTAGCCCCCCAGCTCGTCAGTTTCGGAGGCGAGAATGACGAGGTCCATTACTCCTGACTGTAGGAGAAACCATCGAGTCAAGCTGTTACGACTTAAACCCAGGTGAGGTGTTTCGTTAACGACGAGGCGTTTCAAGAGAAAGTTATCGCCGAGCCGTTTCGTTAACGACGAGGTGTTGGCTGAGAACTCAGGTATCCCAACCGTTGGTCTCCCGAAAGAAAGTTCCTGATTTATTGGCGCGTGTAACCGACGCAGTTCGAATTGGTTAATACGCTGCGGATCCCACGCGCCGTGGGATGGTTTCCCGAGGTTCACACGGAACTCACGCGCTTCGGTTTTCCTATAAATAGGTGAGCTCCTTCATTCTTCCTCATTATCTTCAGACTCACTCGTTTTCACTAAAGGTAGCTCTCCCTTCTCTCTTCTTTCTCTCTCTAGTTTATTTATTTTCCGGCTAGGGTTTCTGAGGTCTCCGCTGTTCCAGATCTTTTTCCGGCGGAGGTTCGCCGCGTCGTGCTGTAATACTTGTATAAATCGTAAATTAAAGCCGCTTCGACGATTCGCTGGATTCACTCTTTCATTATGAGCCGAGCCACATAGATGCCGAGGCGAGAGGTACAACAGAATCCTCCGAGGCGTCTGTTTCACCGAGCCCTTCCAATCGTTCATCTGACGAGGCGTCAAATCATGCAAATCCGTCAGACGACGGCTCTCCAGATGACGAGCCGTCGGTTTCGACGAGCCATCCCCAGGATCCCGTTCCTGACGAAGATATCAATCGCGCCGCAGTCAAAGCCGAGGAGGAGGCTTTTCCCTTTGACCTATTTGAGGCGAAGCGTGAGTTAGAACGTCTCATGGCATCCCGAGGTGCTTCCACATCTGGGCGAGGGCCACGAGTTAAAAGAAAAAAGCCTGACCCGCCTGGCTCTACGTTTTCCTCCCTTGAGTCGCTCGAGGCATCGCTTTGGGATATCCAAGGCGGTGGAGTTTGTCGTTCCAAAGAAGAGCGACCGAGCCGACAAGCCTCCCGAGAATCACTTCACTCTGTACGAGGCTTTCTTCGAGCTCTGCATCCTCTGGTTCCCGATCCCTGGAGTGATCCTTGAATATCTCTGGAAACAAGGGATCTCGATTGGGCAGATCATGCCGAGGAGTCTGCGGCACATGATCGGCATTTTGGTTCGGAGCTTCGAATGCGGGGTCGATATTGAACTGAATCACCTGCTGAACTTGCTGGAAATCAGGAAAGCCCCGAAGGGAAATAGATTCTACATTTCCAACAAGTCCAACCGCCGGATTATAGGCGCTTTCCAAGCAAAGACCAGTTCTGGACCGAGCGCTTTTTCTATGTCTTGGTGAACGAGGCGTCAGTTGGCGAGGATTACGTTCAAAGAACCAAGACCGCTTGGGGACCACTTGGTAGCCGACCCGAAGCGTTGCCTCGGCTCGGAACTGTTTTTGTGGATTATCTTCCCTTACTGAATTTGTTTTCTTTTTGCAATTTTTTGCAGTTCGGAGCATTCTCCCCCCAATTCCCGACAACCTCTTTGTTGTTCGAGACTCTCTTTCGGCTCGGAAGGTCAATTGGAGGAAAAATTTCACCCTCGAGAGAGTGGAAAAAGCCCAAGCTATCCTCGCCGGAGTCCCTGTCAGTTCTTCACCCTCCAGTTCTTCAAGAGATACCCGAGAGAAGATGGTGATAATCACTCTCAGAGATAAGAAGAGGCGTGAAGAAGAAGAAGCCGCGAGACGAGCTGCCGAGGCGGCTCAAGCGCAGATCAAGGCGATC
The DNA here is from genome assembly GCF_000478725.1 of Eutrema salsugineum. NCBI lineage: Eukaryota > Viridiplantae > Streptophyta > Magnoliopsida > Brassicales > Brassicaceae > Eutrema > Eutrema salsugineum. The sequence continues at coordinate 8,772,505 of NW_006256342.1, forward strand.
CCTAAGCCCGATCCGCCGAGCCGGGAAGGAGTCGAAACGGTCCAAGCCGCGGAGGCGAATACTGCCGAGGCGGCCGAGAAAGATGCAGCGCCCGAGGTGGAACTGGGCGAAATTATTCCCGAGGCGTCCAGGGATGACTCGGCGGCGCGGAGTAAAACTCCTTCGAACTCCGCCATTCTGGCCCTCCCGAAGTCATCGAGGCCGCCGACTTCGGTTGTGTAGAAACATGACCCCAGCCGAAAACGTTAGGCCGCTGACAAGGGGAAAGGCGTTGCTGTTCGAAAAGACGAGCCGTCCAAGAAGAGGCGGAAGCCAACGCCCGGAGACCCTGCTGCGCGCAAATTGGTCGTCGACGACCCCGATTACTCTGCCGTGGTGTTCGTGCGCGTTAATAACGCGAACACGCGTCTTCCTCTTCCGGAAAAGCTGAGGAGGCCGAGGTCGTACGGCGCAATGGCACAGTGCGGTACCAAGGTATGTTCTATTTTCTTTCCTTTATTTTCGCAAATTTTTACTAAGTGTTTAACGCGTGTTGTTCCCTGCAGTTTGATGGCTGAATACGAGGCGGACCTGTCTAAGGTCGAACGCCGCTTGGACGAGGCTCGAAACGAGACCGCGGCGACGAAGGGGAAGCTGGACGAGGCGATGTCTAGAGTATCAAGGCTGGAAGAGGAGAAGATAGTTCTCTGCGCCGACGTGGACAAGGTCTCCGCCTCGGTGATTCGCCTAGAGGAGGCTAGGAGAGCCAAAAGCGCCGAGGTGGTGTTGCTCAAAAGGCGAATCGAGGCCAAGGATGCCCTGTTCGAAGCCAAGGTCAAGCGCGCGAAGAAGGAGGCGAGGCGAGAGCTGACTGCTAAGTTTCAGGAACGCCTCGCCAAAGTAGAGGAGGGTCTGGCCAAGCTCGAGAAGGCCAAAACCGACGAGAACGAGCTGGGGCAAATCAAGGGTAACCTTGCGATGATCGCTGATCTGAAGAAACCGGACGCCCCAACGCTCGACGACGAGGAGGCGTAGCTGAAGAGCAGGGAGAGCGAATACGCCGATGACAAGGCGTACGAGCGCATCGCCTCCGAGATTCGTGGCGAGCTGGTTTTTTCGCCCGTATCGCCGAACTCGGTGGACACCAGCCTTGGCAACAAGCCGCTTGAGGAGACAGCGGCCAACCTGGGCGTCGTGGATCCGACCGGATCGAACGCGGGAACGCCGGCCCTCTTGAACCTCCTTGCCGAGCGTGAAACGCAGTCCGCGGCCTGATCCTCTCCGTTTTCTCCTATTTTTGTCTCTCATGCTTCTGTACTTAGGATTTTTATCTGTTTTTTGAACTTTTTATGTAACCGGTGCCTGGATGGCTTTATCCACCTGACAGTTATTATTTCTTTTGCATTTGGTTATGTTATCTTTTCCTTTGCCGTTTTTGGATTCATTTGTCTCTATCGATCCATGAAAATGTTTACGAAAACTGTTTGTTTTGGAAAGAATTGTCATCGATTGGCTTATCGAATCGTGTTGAGAATGATCTCGATTGCTTCATTAGCCGAGCTCTTCGAAATCGACAGAAATACGGGGTAAGGGGTGAGTTGTTTCAGGATCTTGTTTGAGTTTTAAATCCCGAGCTGGGAGTTAGTTTTGCGGAGTGTCTTTTGTTTTAGATGACGCTGGAAAGTTTTAAATGATAATATCAAGGCAACTTCTGCTTGCAATGCCAAGCCGTGTTTAACGACGAGGCGTTTTCTCTTTGCATGGTGCCGAGCCGTGTGAACGACGAGGCGTTTTTTTTTTTGTTAACAAAGGATGATTTGGTAGTCTCGTTGATTTTGACTATAGACCGGCATTTCCAAGAGGATGAGTGTGTTTTGCCGGGTTCTAAAATTCACTTCAGTTCTAGAGAAAGCGATGTAGTCTCGACTTATAATTTCGTGTGCGATAGCGAACTGTGGCGACCGATACATTTTTGGTCTGATATTTGTATAGCGCGCTTTAATTTTTATCCATAGAGGATGTAACTTCCACCCTCGTCCTAGGAAAGGTGGTAAAAGTCCGTTTAGAGAACTTTGTATTTGTTGCCCCGTTGTGGCCAGCAACGAGACGAGGCATTCGGAGACTTAGTTTGCCGAACTGAAACTGAGGACCAATAAAGGTCCGAGGCAATCAGATCATGATACCATGTCAAGGTGGTATGATTACTCGCCGAAGTGATGAGTGAAAGAATTTAACAATCCGAGCTCGATAAAATAAGTTGCTGATTTAAAACGAATGAGAAACTAGCCGAAGCGATAATGAACGAACTAGAAATCTGAGGTGATCATGAAATAAATAGATGATTTAAAACGAACTGAAAATGGGCCGAAGTGGCGATGTTCCTAAGTGAACGAGCTAAAATTCTAGAGTTAAAAGAAGGTATGTGTATACGTACCCACTCCCCCTTTTTTAGGAGGGGGGACAGCTGAACCCGTCCGAGGACGGGCTGCCTATGTACCTTTTGCAGGGATCAAGCCATCCCGTAATTCATGCTGACCGTGCTGTAGCTTTAGTGATAATACTTCTTTAGATGCATTGCGTTCCATGATCTTGGGATTGCTTCGTCAGCTAGCGTCGCGAGTTCGTAGACTCCTGGACGAACCACTTTTGTCACCTTGTAAGGACCTTCCCAATTTGCTCCGAGCTTTCCTGCGTTCTTCTCGGCAGTGTTTTGGAAGACCTTTCGGAGGACGAGCTCCCCTTCTCTGAATCTTCGACTACGAACATTTTTGTTGTAGTACCTCGCCGTTGCTTGTTGATAGTTCTAGATTCGGATTAAGGCTTGGTCGCGCTTTTCGTTGATTAGGTAGAGCTCATCTAACATCATTAAGTGGTTCAAGCCCTCTTGTCCTGGTAGAAGTCTTCGTCGAATACCTGGGAAATCCACCTCGGGGGGAATTATGCACTCTGTTCCGTAGACCAAGGCCAATGGAGTTTCCCCGGTGGCTCGGCGCGGAGTCGTGCGATGAGACCAAAGGACTCCTTCGAGTTCGTCTGTCCATCGTCCTTTCTTGGCGTCGAGCCTCTTTTTCAGACCGTCGAAGATCGTCTTGTTGGCCGCTTCGGCTTGCCCGTTCCCTTGAGGGTATCTTGGTGTAGATTTACTTAGACGAATTTTCCACTTCTCACAGAAGGCTTTAAAGCGTGTTGAGATGAACTGGGATCCGTTGTCGGTGACTATCTCGTAGGGGACCCCGTGTCTGCAGATGATATTCTTCCAGACGAAGTGTTCGACTTGAACATCCTTTATGCTTGCGTATGAATCGGCCTCGGCCCACTTTGAGAAGTAATCCGTGAGGACGAGCAGAAAACGCTTCTGCTTCGAGCGATGTAGAGGTCCGACGATGTCCATCGACCATCTCATTAACGGATAAGGTGACAAAATTGACGAGAGCAACTCGGTAGGTTGATGAATTGTTGGAGCGTGCCGTTGACACTTCTCGCACTTCGCCGTAAATTTTTCGCAATCCTTGACCATCGTAGGCCAGAAGTAACCGTGCCATTTTATCTTGATAGCGAGCGACTTTCCGCTAGAATGGTTCCCGCACGCGCCGCTGTGCACTTCGTGCATGATCTTTCTTGCTTCCGGTCTTTCTACGCATGTCATGAGAGGTCCTGAAAATCTCCATTTGATCACCTCGCCATCAACGAGGACATACCGTGCGGCCTAAGCTTTTAATTTGCGGGCTTCCCATCTATCGGTTGGCACCTCTCCATCGGCGATATACACTCGGATAATCCCGAGCCATTCTTTGTTGCAGCCGTACTCCGGCTCGGCTGGTAAGGCGTCTTCGTCCATAGGAATGGCTTCGTCGTCCTCTGGTTCTTGTTCAGGAGGATTTATCAGCCGAACTCCTTCTACCTCTTCGATGATAGGTCGTTCGATGAATTCAACTGGGATCATCTGTCGGAGATCTGGGTCTGAGGTCGAAGCGAGTGCTGCCAAGGCGTCGGCCGAGGTGTTATCTCCTCGGGGAATTCGCGTGAGTTCGAACTTGTCGAACTTTTGCACCAACTTTTGGACCACCTTGAGGTAAGCTCCCATTCGTCCGTCCTCCACCTCATATTCTCCATTGAACTGGCATGCTACGAGCTGTGAATCACAAAAGGTCCTTACCTTTTGAACCCCGATTCCTTGCGCTAGTCGTATACCGGCGATCAATGCTTCGTATTCTGATTCGTTGTTCGAGGCGTGGAAGCTTAGGCGAAACGACTGCTCCAGTATTTCTCCTGTGGGAGAGGTGATGCGGATCCCTATTCCAGAGCCATGTTTGGATGACGAGCCGTCGACGTGCAGCGTCCATACTTCATCTAGGGTCGGCTCGTTTGTTGTTTCGGCTGGAAGTTCAATGAGAAAATCTGCGAGCACCTGTGACTTTGCAGACGACCTGTTCCGATACTTGATGTCGTATTCGCTCAGCTCTATGGCCCACTTAGCGAGCCGACCGGATTGGCTTGGGCTGTGTAGGATCGAGCACAGCAGAAGTATAGCGAGCCCAATAATCGAATATGATTGAAAATACGGGCGCAATTTGCGAGCCTAGACCACGACGGCTAGGGTGACCTTCTCGATCTGGGGGTAGCGGGTCTCGGCATCGGTCAGAGTCTGGTTGATGTAGAAAATTATTTTTTGCTCGGATCGTTCTTCTCTGATAAGCACCCCGCTCACAGCTGTGGCAGACACAACGATGTAGAGGAAGAGCGGCTCTCCTTCGACTGGTTTTTCTAAGATCGGTGGGCTTGCCAGATAATTCTTCAACTCATGGAAAGCTGCTTCGCACCGCTCGTTCCACTCGAATTTCTTGTTTCCTCGGAGGGTGTCGTAGAAAGGCAAGCACTTATCAGTGGAACGGGAAATAAACCTGTTTAGCGCGGCGACTTTTCCTGTAAGCCTTTGCACCTCGCGCTTCGTCCTTGGAGAGGGCATCTCAATTAATGTCTTGATCTGCTTGGGGTTTGCTTCTATGCCTCGGTGAGTTACCAGATAGCCGAGGAATTCTCCCGAGGTGACCGCAAATCTGCACTTCGCCAGGTTTAGTTTCATGTTGTGCTTGTTCAATCGCTCGAAGCATTCCCGTAGATGCGCGACGTGGTCTTCCTCCTTGAATGATTTGACCAACATGTCGTCGATGTATACTTCCATGGTTTTTCCGAGCTGAGCCGCGAACATTTTATTGACAAGCCGTTGATATGTTGCTCCTGCATTCTTGAGCCCGAACGGCATGACTTTGTAGCAGTATATCCTGCGATCAGTTATGAATGTCGTTTTTTCTCGATCATCAGGATGCATCAGGATCTGATTGTAGCCAGAGAACGCGCCCATAAATGTTAACAGTCTATTTCCTGCAGTGGCCTCGACGAGCCGATCGATATGTGGCAAGGGAAAGCTGTCTTTTGGGCATGCCTTGTTGAGATCAGTGAAATCCACACAGACCCGCCACTTGCCGTTCTTCTTCTTCACAACCACCAGATTCGCGAGCCAGTCCGGATATTTGGCCTCGGTGATTGATCCTACTTTGAGTAACCTCTGGACTTTGTCGTTAACTGCTTTAGCTCGTTCGGGGCCGAGCTTCCTTCTTTTCTGCTTGACTGGTTTAAAGGTCGGGTCCACATTCAGCTCGTGACAGGTCACGTCGATGCTTATGCCTGGCATATCTTCCACTGTCCAGGAAAAAGTGTTGGTGTTCTCCTTGAGGAGGGAAAGGAGTTCGCTTCTCAGAGGCTTTTCTAGTTTTTTTTCCAATTTCGACGCATCGCTCCGGACGCGCCTCGTCTATGCACACCGAGTCCACCGCATCACATACAGGCTCGGCGCATGTTCCGCGGCTCTCTGCGATCTGTAATTGCTATAAGAGTTTCGAGAGCTCGTTCGCCGGCTCTCGGTCTGTCTTCATCTTTTTGCGGTCTATGTCTGCTCGTGCGTCGGTGACGGGGTTCCTTAGCTTGTGCTCTGCTAGGCAGCACATTCGTGACTCCTTCTGACTCCCCAGATCGTTTTGACACCCGCTGGAGTTGAGAATTTGAGGCAGAGATGATAGGTGGAGATCACCGCCCTCATCCCGTTGATCCATGGAGTTCCCATAATCACATTGTAGATTGCCGGGTGATCTGTGACGCAGAATTCGACGATCTTAGTGACTCCGCCAGCTACCACGGGGAGCCTGATCGTTCCCATGGTCATCGTTGTTTCTCCTGAAAATCCGGTTAGAGGTTTGGGGATTGCTTCCACTTCGGAGAGATCGATTCCCATCCTTCTGAGTGTCTCCCTGAAGATGACGTTCACCGAGCTTCCAGTATCGATGAGCACCCTCGCTACGTCATGATCCCTGATTGTTAACTCAATTACCAACGGATCGTTGTGGGGTCTATCGATTCCTGCCGTTTCCTCCTCGGCGAAGGAGATCACTGTATTTGGGATGTCGGTTGATTCTGTCCAGTTCTCCTTCGCTTCGGCTCGGCGCTGGTAGGCTTTGATGGAGGACACGGTATCTTGGTAGTATTGAGATCCACCCATGATCATATTGATCCTTTGCCTCGGCTCGGGTCGCTCTTCGGGTTCGCCTCTCCTGTCACGCTTGGAGTTATCGTCTCGTCGGGGAGGATTCGCGGGTTCAGCCGCGCCGCTCGGCTCGGCTCTTTCTTGTGGTTCATTAGGGACGAGGTCTTTGAGGTTGACCGCATTTTGGAGCTCTCCTCCTGCCATCTTAGGTCTGGTGATACTCGCAGAAAGCCTTCTCGTCGTAGTTGGCAGACTTTCTCACAAAACTGTTGTTGCGCGGCTCTCCTCTTCCGCGTCCGGTGCCTACCTGATAGTTATGGGCACCTCCGCTTCTAGGTTCGTCCGAGTTCTGCGTTGTTGTGTTGTTCGATGGGTTGCCCTTCTTCGCGTGGCGCGGCAAAATTGAGCTTCGGATTGCTGCTTTCATTGCTTCATACTGCTCGTCCAAATTCTTCATTTCCTCCTCGTTTACGACGAAGTCCGATGACCGGTGTAAAGCGTCTTGAATTATTTGTGGCGTGTTGAGTACCATCTCCCGTCGGAACTCGGATTTGTACCACAAAGATCGTTTCAGAGCTTCGAGCGCGGTCTTGTCACTTATCCCTTCTATTTTGGACACGACTGCCTAGAATCTTACCATGTAATCCCGAAGCGGTTCGTTTGGTCCTTGGGATAGTGTCCACAGGTCGGCATCAGATGTGCCTCTGTCCATAAACATTGAGTATTGTTTAAGGAACAAGGCGGAGAGCTGTTGAAAACTGCCGATTGAATTGCGTTCCTGTCTTGAAAACCACTCGAGTGCGGCCCCCTTAAGATGCTCTAGGAATATAGTATCCGGCATCTACTTCCCGCTTGGTCAGCTTGGTGGCGTTCTTTGTGAAGGCTCGTTCCATTGCTATCCGAAACGCTGTGATGTTCGCTTTCGGGTCGGTTGTTCCTTCGTAGAACGGGATTCTTACCTTCTCCGGCTTGGGAATCCTGGCCTCCGTGATACTTGCAGTGAATGGAGTTCTTTGAGTTTCTTCAAGCATTCGGTCAAATTCGGGCGCGGCGCTTGTTGCGTTGTGCACTTGGGACTTCATGGCGCGTATTTCAGCTACTGTCCGAGCCATTGAGGCTTGCAGCTCTTTGAGTTCGAGAGTTTGTGCGCGAGTCATTCCCTTTGATTGGGGGGGGGGGGGTCGCTCCCGCTCTTCTCTCCTCGACTCGTCTTCGCGCTCTGCCTGCTCGATCCATTGGAGGTTTTTTTCCTCCTCGGTTGGGTTGTCGCCGCGAGTTGGATCAGAGACTTCGTCAGTTCGAACGCCGTTTAGGGCCGAGGCGAGCTCTTCTTGACTTATTCGCCAAGCCGAGCCGGTTTGTTGCGGATTCGTGGTTCCGTCGTTCTGCTGGGCGTCCACATTGATCGCATCATTCTCCTCCTCGCCGGCTCGTCGCCTTGAGTTCCGGCAGAGTGGAGGCGGCTCGGTCATGTTGACTCGGGTTGCAGCAGGAGTCTGTTCGTCGAGGGGACGAAACATTGGAGGAGCCGAGGGGTTTCTTGCGCTGCTCCCTGAGGCTTCTGCAGGTGTTGAGAAATCGAAGCGTCTCCGGATTCCATCCATCGGATCGAGCCTCTCCGTAATCGCCTCGTTTCTTTTGTCATGTTCGTCGATTTTCTTCATCAACGCAGCCATCATGTTTCGCATCTCCTCTTGGGTCTCGGTAGTTGCCGTCGTTGTGCCTGATGCCGGAGCGTCCTTCTCTGTGCCGTTACCGTTGTTGTTGTTATCATCGTGGGTGTTGCTCGCCATGTTCTTCGGATCTTAAAGTCTTGTTGATTTAGAGTAAGAAAGTTTTGATTACCCACAGACGGCGCCAAATTGTGTGAGCCAAAACTCGCACAACCAAAAATTTGTTAAGGAAAACTTAAGGGATCAGAAACTTCTAGGGTTTATCGCAAGAACAGTAAGATCGAAAAGAAAGTTTTTATTGCTGAGAAAGTGTTTTGCTCTTATTGCTTAGGGTTGCCAAAAGTTACAGAATGAATTGTATATATCGTCTATTTATACTAATTCTCTGAACCGCCTAGCCGAGAATCTCGGGAGAGATTTTTGGAATTTTTCCTTATCGCCTCGTGCGGCTCACCGCCTTCATATTTCGCCTAGGGTTTCTATGGGTTTCGTCTTCCAAGGCCTTGGCTCGGCCCAATTGTGGAAGGAAGTGGCTCGGCCCATTCTCCTTTTTATGCAGCTCGGTCCACCTGCTTTTTTTGCACAGCTCGGCCCACTGGACATCCTTCCTGTGGCTCGGCCTACTTGTTCCTCTTCACGGCTCGGCCCATCTTCGCACGGCGTGGCCCATCTTTCCTTATTCACGGCTCTCCCACTTGTCTATCTCCACGGCTCTCCCACTTGTCTTGGTGAGCACAGCTCGGTTAATTTGTCTTTCTTCCATACTTAGTCATTTTGAGATGGTTTTATCCGCTTGGGTGAAAACTGACCCCAACAAGGAAGTGATTTCTCTTTCTATTATTACTACATCTCTTACCACCACAATTACAAAGGGTGAGACAACATATTTATAGCCAAAGTATACAAATAGCTAAGTCGGTGAACTTGAGGCGATGAAAGAAACTTTCACAACAAGTAAAACTAAAACAATAAAATATTAGTGTGGATAATTATCCACTTCTTTAACAATATTTCTGTTTTGGTGATTGTTTCCTTTTTTCTGCTAGCTTTTATAGTTTTATATAAGTGCAAATAAATGTCATAGTTGAGGGATTAAATAACACCATTCACATTATAATGTAATGATCATTCTACCAATCAATACTATAAAAACATTTGAATAGACACATCAGTATTTTCAATAATTTTATTGTTGACACTTTATTAAAAACAAAACAAAAACAAAATTCAAAGGATGTGGCTTGGTTCCTTATAGGTGATTTTAACGAAATTCTAAACAATGATGAGAAGATGGGTGACCCTCGGCGTGCTGAGAGTACTTTTACCCCTTTCAGGAATTTTGTGAGAAATTGTCGTCTGAAGAAAATTTTAAGCTCGGGTAATAAATTGTCATGGGCAGGAAGACGTGAGATCATAGATGCAAATGGAGTAAAAGAACTGGTACAGATACAATGTCGCCTGGACAGAGCGTTTGAGAATTCAGAGTGGTTTCGTCTCTTCCCTCGATCACATTCAGATTATTTGGAAAGATGGAGTTTCGATCACAGACCTTTGCTGACACGATTCAACAGGAATGTGGAAAAGCATCGGGGAAAATTCTGGTTTGATAAAAGATGTGCTGTCAATCCAGAATCTGTAGAGGTGGTTTGCAGAGGATGGAACCGTGATACTGGAAGGAGAAGCATCTTGGATAGAATAACCGATTGTTGTAAAGAGCTGGCTCGGTAGAAACGAGAATCTAGCCGGAACTCTAAGATTACTTTGCAGAAGCTTCAGAAGGAATTTGATGAGGAGAGTTCCAAAAAAAACCCAAATTTTAATAAGATGTAGAAGCTAAAACTAGAAATGGCACAGGCTTCAAAAGAGGAGGAAACTTACGGGAAGCTAAAAAGCAAGAAGTCTTGGCTAAAGGAAGGAGATCAGAACACAAAATTCTTTCATAACTGTGTGAAGTCTCGGACGAATGAAGAATCACATCAATGCATTGCTGGATGATAATGGACGAGAACAGTTCACTGAGGAAGCTATTGCTGTAGATTTTTACACTAATCTGTTCCGAACTTCAAACCCGGATGACCCGGTGGAGCTTCTTGAAGGGATGACACCAAGAATCACCCAACGCATAAACAGAGATTTGGTGAAACCGGTAACAGTTCAATAAATTACAATGGCGGTTAAAGCACTCAAAGGTGATAATGCACCAGGTGCTGATGGAATGCCTGGGAAGTTTTTTCAAACTTAGTGGAGCATTTTTGGTCCACAACTGGTGCTTGAGGTTCAAAATTTATTTGTAACCCGTGTTCTTCCATCAGATTGGAAATACACTCAGATATGCCTTCTACCGAAGATTCCAAACCCAAATGCGATGACTGACTTGAGACCAATTAGTCTATGCCCGGTGACATACAAGATTATATCCAAGATCTTGTGTAATCACCTGAGGAAAATCCTACTGTCATTGGTGTCTCAAACACAGGGAGCTTTTGTAGAAGGAAGGCTTATCTCTGATAAATTCCTCTTGGCACATGAAATGATTCACGGGCTGCGAACCAATCAAAATTGCAAGGCGGACTACATTGCCATCAAAACAGACATGTCAAAGGCATATGATAGGGTAGAGTGGAGATTTTTGGAGGTGCTTTTTCAAAAACTAGGGTTTGATTAGCAATAGATTCGCTGGGTCATGGAGTGTGTACGAACTGTTTCCTACACCATTCTACTCAACAGGCAGTCACATGAATTTATAAAAACTGAACGGGGCATTCGCCAGGGCGATCCTCTTTCCCTTTTCCTTTTCATCTTATGTGCAGAGGCTCTTGTTCATGTCATGAACAAAGCTGAGAAAGATGGGAAGATTTCAGGAATGCAGTTAACCAATAGATGCCCTTCGATCCAGCACCTGTTGTTTGTGGACGACAATTTGTTCTTATGCCGAGCCTTTCTCAAAGAATGTGAGGAATTTTTACGTTGATTGCGTCTGTATGGAGCTGCCTCTGGTCAGGAAATCAATTTTCAAAAATCGGCTGTTACCTACGGGGAGGACATCAATCCATACATGCGTAAGGTTTTAGCTGCATCTTTGGGTACTGAGAAAGAGGGTGGAGATGGAAAGTATCTGGGTTTGCCAGAATATTGCTTCAGTGGGTTGAAACAAAAACAAAAACTCTTGGCTTTTATTGGAGAGAAATTGAAAAAGAGATTGACTGGATGGTATGCAAAATTTCTGTCTCTCGGGGGCAAAGAAACTCTGTTGAAGTCTATTGCTATGGCCCTTCCAGTGTATGCCATGTCATGTTTCAAGTTAACTAAGATGCAACTGGAAAATATTACAAGCGCAATGACAAGTTTTTGATGGAATGCAATAGAAAAGAAGAACAAGATTCACTGGGTATCTTGGAAAGAACTGTGTAAGTCGAAAGCCAAAGGGGGGTTAGGATTTCGCGATCTGAGTGATTTCAACCAAGCTCTGCTAGCAAAGCAAGCCTGGAAAATCCTGAACGACCCTAACTCTCTTCTATCTCGAGTCTACAAAGGAAGATATTTCGCTTCAAATGATTTTCTTGAGTGTGGACAAGGATATCGTCCCTCGTATGCTTGGCGAAGTATCCTATTTGGAAGAGAATTGCTGCAGCGTGGTTTGATTAAATCCATTGGCAATGGTAGAGATACAAAAATCTGGAACAAGAAATGGATCATGGATATTCACCCTCGGAGACATATGAATAAACAGAGGATGGTGGATATCGAGCTCAATGTATCATCGCTAATTTCTACTGAGGGGGTTTGGAGATCTGGTTTGGTAAATGCTCTTTTCCCACCAGCAGATGAAGCTCGGGTACTACAGACTCCTATTGGAAACACAAAAGAAAGCTGATTTGGAGGATCTTGGCTTGTCGAGATTCATTATGGGCAAAGTGGATTCACATGAACCTACTTGCTAAAAAATCATTCTGGTCTGTAAAGGAAAAACAAAACATATGATCCTGGATGTGGCGCAAGATCCTTAAGCTCAGACCATTGGCGAGACTATTCCAGAGGGTGGAAATCCGAAGTGGAAGGGATAACTCGTTTTGGCATGACCATTGGTCGTCTCTCGGAAGATTGGATGAACTCTTAGGTTCCCACAGGTGTATTGATCTGGGTATTTCAATCAACTCCACAGTGGAAACTGTTCTAAAAAATCACAGACGAAGAAGACACATAGCGGTGCTTCTAAACAGAGTAGAAGAGAAAATCAGTCAGGTTAGAGAGTCTGCAAACTTCGAGGAAGCTGATATAGTCAAATGGAAGTGTAGCGCAGACACTTTCAAACCGAAATTAAACTCAAAAGCTACCTGGCTCCTCATTCGGGAACCTCTGTTACAATGTTCTTGGACTGACGCTGTTTGGTTTAAGTACGCCACGCCAAAATTCAGTTTTCTCTACTGGATTGTGATGCAGAACAGACTGGCGACTGGAGACAGAATGGTGAAGTGGAATACTAATGTTGTTCCATCCTGCACACTCTGTCAACACCCTATGGAGACGAAGCACCATTTGTTCTTCAACTGCACATACTCTTCTTAGTTATGGACGAAGCTCGCCAAAGGCATACTCAAGAGCAGATTCATGACAACATGGGAGGACTTGATGCAACTCATACATGATCGTACTCAGACGAAATTTTACCGGTTCGTCCTCAAATACACTCTCCAAGCCACAATTCATGCTATTTGGAGAGAAAGAAATGGCCGCCGACATGGTGAAGACCCTTCTCCGCGTCAAAAACTAACAAAGCTCATCGATAGAACCGTGAGAAACAGACTTAGCTCGATCAGACTTATGGGGGACCAAGATTATGAGGACAGCCTTATGTTTTGGTTTGACTCTAGAGACTAAAAAGTTTTCTAAGCTGTATTTAGATTTTCTCAAACTCGGATGCACTCTGATGTAAAAAGGCTTTAATTTGATTGAATAAATTTTACATTCAATTCAAAAAAAGAATATGATCATTGAAAAATGATTGAAGAAAAATATATATAATCACTGAAAAAGCTTAATTATGGATGATCTAATTTTGTTTTATTTTATTTTTATTTTTTCGTTTCTATTTTTTATATTTACGGGTTATAAAATATTAAATTATAACTAGTATATATGCGAGTACTTATCTAGTAATTTATAAAATAAATAAAAATATTCACTTGTTATGTGGAAACTTCTTTAAAAAAGTTAGATTATGTAATAATCCTTACGAAAAATGTTATGTCTATTACATTTTTATTTAGTGTTTGACTATGTCAGATGGATAGCATAATAGCAGCATAACTGAGTAATTGTTAGCAGAAAAACTGAACTAGATCAAATTTTTGTAAAATAATTATAAAATAGTGAAAAGTTAGTTTTAGTAGATAAATTATAATTTTTTATAGTTATATTTTTAACATGTTATTTGTATATAACAGAAGTACTTTTTAATAATCATAAAAATATAAAATTTTGATAAATATTGTTCATAATAAAAAATAGCGGAATCATATTTTGAAAACGTGAAAACGTGAAAAAATGATAGACCATTCATTACCATCTATTGTTTTTGGATTATAAAGGATAGTGTTATAGCTAGGGGCGGAGGCAGTGAATGAGTAGTGGAGTCATGTGCCCCTACTCTTTTTTATTTTTTCTTAAAAATTTAGGTAAATTTATTTAAATTATTTTTAATCTAGTGATAAAAAAGAAAAAATTGCTCTCAACTAATTTTTTTCTTGCTTATAAACTTATGCTTCCAATTAAATTTTGTTCTAAATCCGCTACTGGTTATAGCTGAAAATTTTGATAACCATGGAGTCAAGATTTTTTTAATATCCCATAAAAGTTAGTAAATTTCTTTTCCATCTTTGCCAAAAGTATAGAATCAACAACGCGACACATGAAAATCTACGAGCCAATAAAGCTTAATTATCTTTATACATCCTTCCTATCTATCTATTATGTTCTAATTCTGGTGCATGAATTTACCCCCTCTTGTAATCATATATACGAACTATCTGCCACTAGTCATTAATTGTCCTTTCTCCTAATTTTGTTCAGAGACATGTTTTTTTCTATAAAGTACTGAAGAAAAGATGAAGAGACTAGCTAGGTGCTATGAACCTTTTCTATAGTTCTAAATCAGTATCAAAACGTAACTAACTAACTTAGCAAATTAAGCACGACAAAAATAAACATGAAATGTGGGTATCAAACATGCACGTCACATGCCTATGTTCGTCACGTGTATAAATAAAGCTCTCCGAGCTAGGATTTGTGAAGTCACAATATAAACCCTCTTCCTCGACAATATAATTTTAGAATACTTATTGGTCCATGGAGGGCTCGTCCAAAGGGTTGAGAAAAGGTGCTTGGACTGCTGAAGAAGATAGTCTCTTGAGGCAATGCATTGATAAGTATGGAGAAGGCAAATGGCATCAAGTTCCTTTAAGAGCTGGTATGTTATTTACACACACACACACAAACTATCTTTTTTAAGAAAAACATGAATCAACGAATCGAAAACTAATTAATATATATATATATATATATATATATATAATTAATCACTACAAACACACACACTATATATATATATATATAAATATATATATATATATATAATTAATCACTACGAATATTTTCTTTCTGTATATCTACTTCAGCAAATCAATCAACAACGTGGACAAATCAATGTTTTCTTTTTTGTTTTCAAATTGTTGATTCATGCTTTTTAAGGTTGTTCATGAAAAATCAAATGTTAAACTTAAACGAAGACCTGTATTCAAGACTAAAGATGTAAAAGGAAATTTAAAAGAAAATACTATTTTACTTACGTTGCATTTTGCTAGTTTCTTGTTGACAAGACGAAAAGATGCCGACTCTTTTATTTGTTTGTCTTTTAGTAAATGAACTCAGTGAAATTTTCTGTTCGAACACGTGTGTTTGAGTGTAAAAAAAGTACATTATTTCTATTGGTGTGCATAGATTCTTCATGATAAAATTTTAGAAGACACGAAAGCAGTCATAGTACGTTCATTTAATAGAGTTATTGTCAATTATTGGTTTTGTAGGGCTAAATCGGTGCAGGAAGAGTTGTAGATTAAGATGGTTGAACTACCTGAAGCCAAGTATCAAAAGAGGAAAACTTAGCTCTGATGAGGTTGATCTTCTTCTTCGCCTTCATAAGCTTCTAGGAAACAGGTTTGTTTTCTTGAGACACAATTCCAACTTTATTCTTATGTAATGATCCAATACTAAATCATATATTCAAATCGTTCAAAATGAATGTTTAGGTGGTCCTTAATTGCTGGTAGATTACCCGGTCGTACTGCTAATGATGTCAAGAATTACTGGAACACCCATTTGAGTAAGAAGCATGAACCATGTTGTAAGACAAAGATGAAAAATAGAAACATTCCTTGCTCTTCTACCGCACCAGCCAAAAAAATCGACGTTTTCAAACCTCGACCTCGATCCTTCACTGTTAACAACGGCTGCAGTCGTCATCCGCATGGCCTGCCAGAAGCTGACGTTAGTCCTCCATGCCTTGGACCCAAAAGCATCAGTAATTTTTGTGAAAATATTATCACATGTAGAAAAGATGAGGAGAAATATGAGCTTGTTAGTAATTTAATGGTTAATGGAGAGAAGTGGTGGGAGAATTTGTTAGATGAGAGCCAAGAGCCAGATTCGCTCGTTCCAGAAGCCACGGTAGCAGAAAAGGGGGCAACTTCCGCTTTTGACGTTGAGGAACTTTGGAGTTTGTTGGATGGGGACACTGTGGAACTTGATTAGTGTTTGGACTGTTTCTATGTGTTTGTATGTTCATTTACTTTTGCATCTAGTGTGTATTGTTTTTAAATAAACCAACTAATATCTGTCTCTGATTACATTTCTATTTTACAGAATTGCAAATAATGTCTTTCTATATTAATTTTAAATCAAAGGTGGTAGCTAGTTTGTGTTATTATATAACTCAATATGAGTTACCCATCAAATAAATCACAAGCCGAACTAGGACATGATCCAAAATTACCATCTGACGAATCTCTCAGTGTAAGTGTAACCGTCGAGTAATTCATTCACCAAGTCTACAGAAACATTTGACCGGAGAAAATGTCTTATAGTAGATAAGGTTAAAGATGGAAGGTTATATGATCGCCGAAACCTGAAACCAAAGCTGAGGACGAGAAAGCAAGTTGTGGATTCATTAGGCTAAAGGATAACGCTATATTTCTATGACTCAAAAATTGTAGTTTCAAACAATTGAAACATAAGTTATGTATTACTCAAGAATTATGTCGGGTTTCATTTCGTCTGTCCTCTAGTTTTTTTTATTTTCTAGTTCGATTTTACATGTTATGTGCTTAATTAGGGTTTTACAATAAGCTCACGTAGAGTAATTGTTACGTGTAATGCTCTTGTTATGCTCATAATTAACTATAGTTTTCGTGTCTCCAAAAGTATACCTATCAAAAAAGGTTAATTATATTTGAATAAGTAAATGAGTTGTTTTCTTGGGGTTAAAGAATCCTTTTGATACTTCCTCTACAGTTCTTCAATATGTAATTAAGCATTCGAACTTAAAACCTCTTTGAATCTTACAGATTTTGTAATATATTTGGCAAACTGTTAAAAAAATATATATATTTGGCAAACTATCCCAAAAAATAAGTATGTGTTCTTTGAAAATTAAATACTATTTTTTTACTTTAGTACATGTTTTAGGCTGCTAAAAGAGAAGTGTCGAGTCCTATTGTTTTCAACATGATATGCGACAAAAGACTTTTCTTTTAGCAATCATATCATGGTTGCGCAAAAGTGTTGTCATCTCCGCTGTAAAACTCAAAGCTGTTGTCGTCTAACTGATGTCATCTTCTGGAAAAAAGCAAAACAAAAAAAAAAACTCCATTTTTGAATCCAACGTCTTTGGAAAAAATTCGCACCATGTGAATAGAATTTGTTGACGAAGTTACAAGAAAAAAAAGATAAGTACTTGTTGACCATGCGAACCACAAATGTACAGATATTATTTTAATTAGTATGCAATTTCTTTTTTTTTTTTGTGTTTCTCGAAATCGTTGATAGTTTTTCTATGCAAACAACTCTATTTTTGAATACAACTTCTTTGGAAAAATTTGTACCATGTGAATAGAATTTGTTGATGATTTTTATATAAAAAAGATGAGTACTTGTTGACTATGCGAACCACAAACGTTTCAATGTGGTGTACAACTATTATTTTAATTAGTATGCAATTTTTTTTTTGTGTGTGTTTCTCGAAATCGTTAATATTTACCCTTTGTATATCGAGGATTAGCGCAGCAATGCAAATACAACTTCTCTCTATATTACAAGCCATCACCCTCCCCCAAACAAGTTAAGTATAGCCGTCATTACAAAATATTCAGTAATACATGCACTAACGAAAAAAATATGCAGTTATCAGTGACAAACTTTAATTACAATGTATTTGCGTCTAGTCAAATTTAAAGTCTATATATGATGATCAAAAATTAGATGAGTGAACATGCCAATAATTATAAAATTTTGTGCTAAAATTTTCGGAAGTTTTTATATTAACTTTCGGACGTATTATATAACTGATAATTCGACGAATAGTGACGTTCCATTCCTCGCATCGAATTTGAATATAACTGATAATTCGACGAATAGTGACGTTCCATTCCTCGCATCGAATTTGGTTGAAATCAACGAACAACAATACCAAGTAAGTTCTTATGCAAACCAGCCCAAGTACGTACGGTTGTAGAGGACGGTTTAGTAGGCTAGTAGCTAGCTAAGCCGGTTAAGAGATTTTTGAAGCATGTGTTATGGCATGCATGGTTAACGATCACATAGTAGATAAAAGTAACGTGTATATAGTATTTATCTTTCCAAAATCTATGGAAAGTTCACTTCAAAAAGAAAATTCTATTTTCTAGAGTGAATTTAACAATATATATGGTATATATAAAAACTAGCCAAACAATTTAAATCTATACTTCTTCTAACAACTTTTATCTCAAGTAAAGTAAGATTTTTTTTTTTTTTGGTTGACATCCGTAAGATCCCTTTTTTTGGGGTTGAACTATAAATGCATGGGACAAAAACCAAAAATGCATGGAAAGTTTCGCCATTTGTGTTGTATCTTTCTTCATCGCTCCGTGAAGAAGCTCTTGTCGTTATTATTGTAAGTTATGGACCATTTTCAACCCAAAAAAAAAAAGAATAGAATATGGACCATTGGTATTGTCATGTATCAATTTATTTATGTAGCATACGTGGACTGTGCCGACGAAGCAACAGAGTTATTTATAACATACGGAAACGTATATATCATTTTTGGCAGGCCATGCCAACTTGTTCCAATCGTAAGTTCTTAACCGTTAAAATTTTATTATTAATTAATAGTGACAGTTATTGATTAGATTTCGTTGGTATGTGCGTGTAAAATACAATACTTATACATCGTATCGTCACGTTTCATTGGTTTTGCTAATAATGTAGGCTTGTGATTGTGATTAAACAGTGTTGGAAGATTACACGTTTCCTGCAACTAAATCTACCAAGCATGTTCAGTGTCGTATATGCAAAAACGTTTATGGTTTAATTCAATTATCATATAATTTGATTTGGTGTTGATTCTATAGATAAGAGAATATGTACTTTAATTTAAATAATGGTAAACCATTCTAATACTCATGACGGATTTGAGGGACTTGGTCATGTTCGATCATGGCAAGGTTAATCAATTATGACAATGTTCATGGGGTTACAAATTTCTGGAACCACAATATTTTTTTTTTTGACTTTTAAGATAAAACTGGAAAACAACATTTTTGTTTTCATTCATGATCGGTTTTAGGCCTGTACAAACAAAAATACTGTACATTATTGACCCACAATAAAGTAACAACAAAATTATATATTTTAACTCCAAAATATATTTGTAACAAACTATCTATGTATATATATACACACATAAATACATCACTTCTTTTAAATACTTCTCTGTTTCATTATAAGTGATGTTTAACATTTTTGCATACATATTAAAAAAAATCACATTTAGACTAGTTGGCTGGCTCTAGGATTTAGCCGAATATCTTATATGGTGTTTTTGTATCCACCAAACTTGCACATCCTTGGAATTAGTCGAGGTTTATCTGGCTCACTCGAATTATATAAAACAATAATATATACATACCTGAAGCAATTTTTACTTCAAGAGAGGAGGACAAGATTCCACGCACAACACAAGTTTTACCAGTCATATTGCATATAAATTATATTAACAAAAGAATTAAAAAGCAGAGATAAGATATAAAGTAAAACCTTTAACAAAATAAAGATATAAAAAATACATTAGAGATGTTTTTCTTTGTAAATATAAACAATTTTTAATTTTTTTTGGCACTAAAGAAGTAAAGGGTATGTAGATGGTTAGAAGTTAATATATATATATCCAAATAAGAAACTGTTTGGAGGAATGATCTGTTTGAGGCAGATCAAGGTTCAAAAGTTCACCGTTTCTTTTCTTTATGCTATCTTTAAAGCTTTCTGTTTCGGGAATTTTCACAACCGAAATTTCCAACTCGACAAACAATATTGATGTTTACTTAAGAAAATTTATATAATTTTAGGCCTAGAAATAATTGCTAGTACTACTTTTTTGTAAATTCTTCTGATATCATGTATCTCAGTTTCGTTCCTATGATATTTCCACGATATTCGGTTGACTAGAAATGTCAGAAAATACTTAAAAAGTACGATAAGTTTCTATCATTTTGAAGGGAAAAAATATCATTGTGTATGATCACTGTCGTGGGATGATTCCAAAGTGAAAATATTGAAAAAAAAATCAAAAGGACACAAAAAGGGGACTTTTATATGAAGATGACTTGACACCTTACCGCTTTTATGAGATTCTGTCTCATTTGGAAATGGTATGTGGACGATGAGGATGCACGTTCCTTGCCTTTTTCCTACAATATTAAAAAACAAACAACTCTACTATTGAAAACCCATTTGGCAAAAAAAAAACAAAAAAACCTATTTGCCATTTCCATCAAAAACTTGCTAAAAAGAATCAACCTATTATCAAGCATTGCGGTCACGCGTGAGATTTGGCTCGACTATTTGGTTGCCCCGGTCCACCGAAAACTGGCACTACTGCTTACCCATATTACCTTATTTCACAATAATATTTTAATACTCTGTTATAACGCACATTGGTTTTAGATTAGTTCTAGCCCTCGCATAACTTCACATGTGCAGGAGGAGCAATTGTACACAACCAAAAAAAAAAAAATTGAGAAATTTTGAAGGTCCTAAAATTTTTGAGGGTTCAATTTCTTAACTTTTTCTGTATGTATTTCTTATGTTTTTCTTATAAGATGTTTAGATTTCATTCTGTTTGATTCCTACAAGTTTCTATGCAAAATACATGCTATGACTTTTGTATTTAATAGTATTTACTTTGAATGGTTGGATTGATTTTCATTAAGTATTAAATTAAAATTTTCTTTTCATTATGACTTCTTAACCCGTGCTTTTAGCCAAAACTTATAAAAATGAAGATAGAGAGTACTAAATAAAACCTCTTTTGAAACCCTTTTATAATTCTAGAAATTTCGAGGTTTCAATTTTCTTGTAGTATGAATAATTAATCACCATTTTTTTACGGTTAGCACAAAGATTTTAATACTTATTGAACCGCCTCTGCTTATAAAATATTGTAATATTTAGCAACAATTATGAGTTTTTAATTCCCATGCTTTAGCCAAAAACCTTATAACAATGAATACAGAAAGCTTTTTTTGAAAAGAATATAAAGAGTTTGGTTAGTTAGAGAAAAGCCTTTGTGAAATTCTTTTTTAATTCTAGAAATTTTGAGAGTTCAATTTTCTTTTAGTATATAAATATATGATCAATTTTATTGTGGTTAGCAAAAAGTTTTTGAACTTATTGATCTGCCTCTGCTTATAAACTAATGTATATTTATCAAATTAGCTGACATATGTATTTCAGATAGTATAGTATGTTATCAAATGTTATCGAATAAGACCCTTTAACAAAAAAAAGTATGTTATCGAATAAAATAACATTTCGAAGCTACGAAGAAAAACAGATTTACAGAATGTTATTTACATAAAATCAGGGTGAAACTTTAACAAGCCAAAGGTATTTGTAATCTACTTCCAAAGTTATTTACCTAATAAAAGAAGTGAATCCTTTTTGCAAAAAAAAAAAAGAAGTGAAAAACGTTTATTTAATCAACCAAAAAAATAAGATTAATAGTTCATATTCGCGAAAATAAAATACTTAACGTAAGTTATAATTTTTATTATACTTTTTTAACTTTGATGTATTGAAGGTATAAAAATGTATTGAAGTCGGAAAATGTTAACACCAACGACGTCGAGACAAAATATACTTAAAAAACTCTCTACATATTATTACCATCTCCATTCAAAGACCATTCTCATATACACAAAACCTCTCTCTCTGTCTCTCTCGGTCTCCCTCTCTTTTTCATTTTTGTCAAACTCTCTCTCTCTCTCAAACAGTCTTGTCAAGACTGAAGAGGATATTCCATTATTATGTCCCAAACAAAGACAAAAAATATAATGGAAATCAAAAGCGGTTTGGGTTGGTCTAGTTACTGTAGACCATTTTCATAAGTCAAGTGTGGTCTTTATTTCCATTATCACAAAACGGACAAGCTCGGATTCTTATCTGTCGTTGGTTAAGCTAAGCACCCGTGATTATGGTTTAAAGCAGTTTATTTTTCAGATTTTTTTTTTTGAACATCTATAATTTTATTAAACGGTAAACAAATAGTACAAGAATTTTTCCAACCAAAGAGGTGGAGAGTTATATATAGTAAACGATACATTTGAAACATAACTCTTCTTTGCTAAGATGTCTGCAGCTTGATTTCTTTCCATGTTGACCTGATCTAACTAGCATAGAGGGAGTTTTATTATCCAATGACAAATGTCATATAAGATGTTGCTAATTTCTGTATTCTCTCTTCCTTGATTAATCAAATTTGTCAATTTCATGTTATCTCCTTCGAACCAGACCATTCTCCATCTTTGCGCCCAAATTGTCTAAACAACATGTAAAAAGCCTCTTGCTTCAGCCTGTAATGGTGTGGATACCTATTGCAATAAAGTGGGGCCTACCATAATAAAAGTTTTATTATAATCTCTAATAATCCAACCCACACTCATGGCATCTGCATCTTGAACAAAACTGGAATCAAAATTGCATTTTAACCCGCCTTTTGGTGGAGGTTCCCATTCACTGCCTTTATCTTGATAACCCTGTTTCTGTAAACCATATTGAGCAAAGATGAACTGGTTTTTCCATTGCTGCACATTCCTTTGCTCCATGTATTCCCCTTACTGCATCTTCATTCGGATGTGTTAATCGTTTCTGGAATAAAAATTCATTACGAGATTTCCAAATAGTCCACAATATCCAGCATGGAAGAACTCGAAGATCCATACTCAAATCCCGAGTTTCATATAACTTTTAGGCACATTCCAAATTCTCTTCTATATTTTCCGAGGTAGTTAGAAATTGGTTGAGACCAGTGCATCTCCAAATAGCTTGAGCATGAATACATTGGAAGAGCATATGATTTATTGTCTCTTCTTCAACACAACATCTCTGACAAACTGAAGACATGTTCACGTTTCTTGAGATTAAACGAGTTGCTGTTGGTATAGCTCCGGAGACTACTTTCCACAAAAGATCTGGATTTTGGGTAAAATATCCATTTTCCATATTCTTGTTTTTAACTCCAAAGATCCCTGCGGTGGTTCTATTTCGTCAATGCCAATAGCTTGATGTGTAGCAAACCAATAACCTGAGCGAACCGTATATTTTGCATTGCGTGTATATGGCCAAATTATCTTATCCTCTTGTGCTACCTGAGATAGCAAAATTTGTTTTACCTTTGTGATATCTTCTTGAACTAGAAAGACTTGTAGTTTTTCATTATCCCATTCCCTCTTTCCTTCTAACCAGAGATCTGAAACACGAAGATTAAGATTCTAGTGATTTACTACTGCTGGTCTAGGAGGAGAATCAGGGATCCAGTTATCCCTATACACCTGTATTGAATTTCCGTTTCCAATTTGAATCCGAAAACCTTGTTTCAACAAGTCCATTCCTGTGTGAATGGATTTCCATCCATATGATGAGTTTTGTCGATCACACGCCGATTCTAAGAATATCGACTTTTTATAATATCAACCTTTATATAATCAAGCAATAAGCCACGCCTGTTTAGCTAAAAAAACATGGTTGAACTGGTACATATCACAAAAACCTAATCCTCCTTCTTTTGGTATCGATAATTTCTTCCAAGCAATCCATGGTATTTTCCTGTTGCCATTCTCTTGTCCCCACCAGAACTCTGTTAAAATATTATTTATCTCATCACAAACCGTTTTTGGAATGAGAAAACATGTCATCGAGTATACTGGTATTGACTGCAGAACAGACTTTATAAGCACCATTTTTTCTTGCCGGTGATAAGAATTTGTTGTACCATCCTCCTATCTTTTCTCTGGTTTTCTTTGGAATGAAATCGAAGTCTTCAGTTTTCTTACGACTTAACTGTCCTGGGAGGCCAAGATATTTCCCTCCCTCACCAGTATTTGTAATTCTGAGGATGTGATGTAATGACTGCTTCCGGTTTTCCTCAATTCTCATACCAAAGATCAGTGATGACTTCTCATAACTTACCTTATGACCCGAGATAACTGCACACTGTATCCATAACTCACACATCTTCTAGACTTATATCTGTAGAATGTAGAGCTTCTGATACATATAACCCTGCAGAATCACTTTTACTTGCTTTGACCATTGCGGCTTCCCCTTTGCTTTGGTCCTTAAAATCGACTTCCAAGTGGTGCTTCAAATGATGATATTGTGAGTATTTTTTGTGATAATTAATATATGATTTCTTAATTCATTTACATTAGTTTTAATAAATTCTTTAATTATGAGTTAATCAAGCCAAAATAATGTTAAAGGAAGATCCAAAATACAAAGCAGGCTGGAAATTTGATCATGTGTTGAGCATTATTAAGAATTTTGAGAAGTTTAAAGATGGTGAAACTCCAGCTAGAAACGTACCAAATCCATGTGGTTTTGGGTATGCATCTTCGGAGTCGTAAAATCCAACCCCAGACTTTGGTACACAAGCATCTTCAGGTTTGACTTCATTTTCTTTGAAGTTAGATGATGAAGAAGACATTATTGGTGGGTCTGCATCTAAACGACCGATTGGAGTGAGAAAAGCTAAGCTGAAAAGAAAAAAATGATGATCAAACATCACTTGTTATCAACACTTTAAAAGAAGAAAATAGACAACTTGTGGAGCAACTAAAGAAGACCAGCTCCCAAAGACAACACTATTTAGATATTCAAAATAAGAATTATGCTTTGAAAAAATTTAGAGAAGAAAAAAAAAATTTGTTTCAAGACAAAAATTCTATACAAGATGTGAATATTCGTACATATGTTCAAGCTGAACAAGCACGGATTTTACAGAAAAGGGTTGAACAACAACAAAATCAGCAAACTCCTCCTTTAGCATCAACTTCATTTGGACAGTATTTTAATCATCTTAATGGACCTGGAAGTGATTTTCAAAATTATTAAGTTGTAAGTTTATGTTATGTTAAGTTTATTATTTATAATTCCGTATTAATTATGCATTTTTAATATTGTTGTGAGCTATGTTCTTGTATTTTCTATATATAATATATGTTATTGTATATTTTTATTGTGCTTACTGTATTTTTACTTTATAATTTAATTAAAAAAATTAACAGTTTTAAAATTAATTGGATAAAAAAACATATAAATTTTGTTTGGGTATAAAACAAAGCATGTATAAAGTTAAAGATACATTTTGTAACTAAAAAAATTTACCTTCAAAAAATGAAGAAATGAACAGTGTTCCTTCAAACCATTGGAGAACATTTCTTCATTTTTATCTTCAAAATGAAAGAAAAGGTGAAAAATGAAGGACCATTGGAGATGCTCTTATTCTTCATGTATCTTTTGATTGCACTGTTGGATCTTCGTGATGTAAAATTCTATGGAAAGCTGGTTGTCTCCTCTTGATTGTCTCCAAATTTTGAGCTGGGTCAGATGGTGAGAAAGTCTTCATTTGAGGCTGAACTTCTGACGGTCTGACACTAAGCTGAAAATGTGGATTTCTTCCATTTGACCATCATTTTCTCTAAGTTTCCAGAAAAGAACCTTGAAACTACATATACATATAAATCATAATAAAATTTCCTAAAACTGATGAAAACCTTTGAAAAAGCATTTGAAATCAATAGTGAAAATGGGTACAAATACGGTATTATCACTACCACTTAATCCATCAGGAGAGGCAATACACATTTCAGTAAACCCCAACATAACCCCAATATCACGCACGTAATCGTCCTTTTGCTTTGTTTCCACTAAGAACAGCAAGTCCAAGAGGTACATTCTCTGTAACTCCTTTAGACGTCAAAATGTGAGGCGCTGTTCTAAGCCTTGACAGTTCCACACCTGATCCCTCATGGAACCGGTGGTGGATTCGGGCCCACCACGCCTCTGTGTTGGTAGAGAGTTTTATTTTGGACAACCTCTGCATCCGAGTACACTGCTTGAATCTTTGAAAGTGCTTCCGGAGATTAACCTCCATTTTCAAACTTGTCCACCATCACAGGACTCACTGATGTTCTTGCTTGTTTCTGTGTTGGTCCTGTAATATCCGATTGAAAAGCATCTTCATGAATCTCATTTGGTGTGAAGATATTACCTATAGTATTATGAAATTTCTCAGCCAAAGATTCTCCTTTACGAAAGCCCGATCCTAAAAAGCTTCCATATTCCTTAAACACACTGATATAGGCACAGGCCTATAGAAGTGATGGATCCTTGTTGCTTGTTGTGTAACGCTCTCAACAAGGACAGAGAATGGATTCTAGGTGGAGGAGGATGGGACCTAATCAGCTGGTTGTGTAACTCTCTATGATAAAGTCAAACGATGGAACGAATGGTGCACATGGTGGAGTGAGGGTCACCACATAGTTTTATGGACTAAACTTTGATAAGACCGGCGAGAGATGGATCAAACACCAGCTCTCAAAAGAAGGATCAAACACCAACTCTCAAATGAATTTGAAGAATTTAAAGACAAGAATATTGCTTGAAGAAGTGCGTTCTTTTATTGATAGTAGGGTAAAAATACACGGCTGCTTATAAGAGACTTTATAAGAGAGTCTGATGCAGATTTGCCCTTCTTAGGGACTTGAAGCAAATACAATAAATGACATAAATTATGGGACTCTAAAGAAGCAAGTACAGACTCGTGCAATAACTAGAGAAATATTCTAAAACTTAAAACTATGAATAGAACCTGAAAAACAAACCAAAGACAGAAAACCAAGTTAGGCAAGAATATAATTGTATTCATTAGTTTACCTTGGTAGATTGGACGGCTAGGATGGTCTTAAGTTGGCGTGATGCTGATGCTGAATAGATACACTTCTTTGTTGGGTCGGAGAAGTGGCAATTCAGTTGTTGGACCGTCTTGTATAAGATAGGCTTCTTCTTCATTAGGCTCTTCCAGGCTTCTTTCTTGGACCATGGCCTTAAAGCTTGGGTACAAAGAGTCTTCTTGCTCGTAGATACTAAGTAACGCTTCAATGGCTTGATTTAACTCCTCACACAAGACTCTAGTTCCTTACCTTGTTCTTGGTCCTTGTCTCACAGTTGGTATAGGTAGAGCTTGTGGTATATGCCCTCATCACACACCATCCAGTTGTTGTCTTTTTCCACTTTCACCTTGAGTATGAGACTGATCAGATGGAGACGGAGTGTGTACCTCAGCAGTGGTATCTTGCGTAAACATTCCATTGATCAGATTCTCCACAAACCTTCTCTTCCGGAGTTCCCTTGTGTGACTTTGCTTCGCTGCTTCATACTCCTCAAGTGCCAGTTGATAATCCGCCATAACATG
The DNA here is from genome assembly GCF_000478725.1 of Eutrema salsugineum. NCBI lineage: Eukaryota > Viridiplantae > Streptophyta > Magnoliopsida > Brassicales > Brassicaceae > Eutrema > Eutrema salsugineum. The sequence goes on from NW_006256342.1 coordinate 8,799,758, forward strand.
TTATAAATCAACCTCTGCATTTGGACGTGAGTACCCACTTGTTTCACCATGTTCCATCTCCATCTCCATGGTGGAGCTAGGATTCTTTGTTGGATTTGCTTGCCTTTCACCTTCAAGAAACAGAGAAGCAATGAAATTCTGCTTTCTATGCTCCCCATCATCTCCCATAAAGATAGTTCTCTCTCGAACAAAGGCTTCCATACACACTTGGAAGTTCTCATCGGTGAAAGGTAAGAGCTCTTCATCTTTAGTTTCACTTGGATGGCCCATTGCCTCATTGTCATCACCGTAATTATCATCTGCATCTGCTTCATTAATTTGGCCATCTGCAGCCGCTTCCATCTGGTTTGGAACCTCCTCGTGATCCATATTCACCGGTCCTCCATCTTCTGCATCTCCCTGATTCCCATCATTGCCATCACCATGGTTATGATTGTCATCCTGGTCTGGATTGGGATTGTGGTGGACGCATGCTCCCGTGTCATGTGTAAGCATCCCACACACTTCACAGAAACCTCTCAGCCTTTCGTACAGGAATTTTAGGGTAGTGTTAACCCATGGTGAGAACTGAAAGTTCCTCTGGAAACGCAGAGGGAGATCCACGTTCCAGTTGAGTTTCACTCTCACAAATTCCACTGCCTTAACTGCTTCCAGATCGAAATCCATTTCCAGCACTTGATCTGTTGATCCCGCCATGACGCCTGCAATATGGTTGATGATTCCTTGTGTCAGGAATTGCAGTGGTATTCCCGTTATTTGCACCCATAATGGAATGAAATTGAGATCCAATTCATTCATCGTTGGACTCCATCTTGTAAGGATCGTCATATGGTCGTTAAAAGCCCAAGGTCCTCAATTCAGGACTGATTGCATCAATGTCCGAAGGAAACAAAAACTGATACATCCTACATTCAATTAGTCGGGCTGAAATGATACCGTTGAGACCCCACATTCTCGGGAAGAAGGCAATGATTGCACAAATCTTTTGTCGACGTGGTATCAGCGGTTGGCCCATCAGTGAAAATTGGTTGACCCGAACAGCTTCTCTACACACCGATCTTGGAAGTGCCACTGGTTCATCGTTGATTCCCAGATTGATCTCCTGGATTGCTCTGCGTAGATTTTCAACCATCATGAAATTTTGATCTTGAAAACAAAAGAGTATTTGATAAGTAATTGCGAAGAGATTGTGAGTATGTAAAGGAAATGGTAGAGATCTGTTATATAGGGATTTGCGATAGCGGTTCCTGCCCATGTTCACCTCATAATGGAGATCTCTCCCCACTACGGAGATTAACGATGTATAAGAGTAACTGTTGCTGAACAGCTCCACTTCCCCATCGAAATTGGAAAAAAGTGCTCTGTAGAAAATAATTTGGAAAAAGACAGCAATTTTTGGATCCCTGAGCAGATCACCGAAATCGACATAATTGCCCAAAAAATCGCCATCAGAGAACGGCTTCCCTACTAGACTTTATTTCACGTTGGCGGTTGTTTATTTTTCAGATTCTATGTCAAAATTTTTTGTTCAGATATAAATTTCACATTTAAAAAATAATTAAAAATAAAAAATAAAGAAAACTCAATATACTTTAAGCAAAACATCAGTATGAAAAAAAATTGTTACCCTCTCCAACATTGTTATTATCCATCTATTTGATGCATACGAGTGCGTTTATATATTTATTTTTCTTCTAAAATTCTTAAAAATAAATAAGATTTTAGGTTATAACTGAGAGTCGATCCAAGGGCTTAGCCACTTTTTCAGTCGGGTATGTAGGTTAAGCCCATTGGTTTTATATTACGGGCTTGCTCCTATTTTCAAATTTATAGTTTTACTTTACAAGACTAGACAGAGAATAGGGTTTCCAAACAAGAGCGATCATGAAAACACACAACAAAAAGCCTAAGAACATCAATCCACAAACGTCGCAAGATAAGAACAACTTTGATGAAATCCCTCTTGACTTAGTGATCGAGATTATTAAGAGATTTCCTGCAAAATCCGTAGCTAAGTTTCTTGTAGTATCCAAGTTATGGGCAACGATCATCCGCAGTCGAGATTTCATCAAATCTTTCCCGATTCGGTCTTTTTCGCAGCCTCGCTTCCTATTCGCTTTCAGTGAGTTAGATAGACAAAGAGGACAGCAAAATTGGTACTTCTTCTCTTGCTCTTCCTCGTTAACGTCCTTACTATCACGTTTGACATGTCCGTTCCCAAAGCCTAAACACATAGTGTACCCTTCACATTATGTTAACGGCTTAATAAGCCTCGGATGTGGTCAAGAACAAATCATATGTAACCCTACCACGGGAAAGTCCATAACTTTAGCTAAAGTCAAGACCAGGAGAAGGATCGCTAAAAGTTTTTTCGGGTATGAATGTATGATCCTGTGAATGATCAGTACAAAGTATTGTGCATGACAGAAAAACTTGGTGATGCTTATCGAAATCTTCCATCATCTCAACATCAAGTTATCACAATCGGATCACAAAAATCATGGAGAATGATAGATTGTAACGTTCCTCACCGTCCTTGGTCGAACGGTGTGTGCATAGATGATGTTGTGTAATATGTTGCTTGCACGGGTTTGGGATCGTCGCAGCGTAGCTTAATGAGATTTGATTTGAGGTCCGAAAAGTTGGAATTTTTCACTGGATTATCCACAGACATTAAAGCTTCAAGGCGACATGGTTACACTTTAATAACCTACGAGGGGAAAGTAGCCATAACCTCAGGAGTTTCATATAATACATTTGATGTGTGGATGATGGAAAAACATGGATGGTTGAAGAAAAGTTTCAGTGTCCATGTCGAACCTGTTAAGGTTTTACTCATAACAGGCACTACTCACAAGGGTGAGTTTATTTTGGTACCTTACTATTCTAGAGAGCTTTATGTTATTCTTTACGATCTTAATAGGAGTAGTTTTCGAAAAATCAAGATTGAAGTAAACCCAGACCATGCATGGAAGCGCTTGAGTACAGGAGAAGGAACAGAAACAGGAGCATGTGTTCTTTCGGATTATGTTGAAAGTATTAGGTTTTTATAAGAGTTTTATGAGTTGATACCCATAATGCGTTAAGAATTCTTTTGTTTGATAATAGTATAACTTTGTTGCTTAAACCAGTTTGATTCATCTGATTACTTTGGGATCTTGACACTTAGTTTATGTCTCCTGTCTCGGTTTATTATATTTTCTGGTTTATAGGATATCATTTTTTTTTTTTTTTGCATTATATGAAGCTAGATATACTTTAGCAAAGCGCGGGCAGAAAAAATAAAGAATTGTATGTTATAAACAAAAATGTACACTTTTAATGAGTTCAAAACAAAAATAGTTGGCATTGGTTTGAATGTTTCAAAATGAAATGAAGTTTCTTTTTAACAAATCATTTGAACAAATGTTATCATGGGGAATACATGTTCCAGAAACAATGATGTCTCTGCAACTCTCAGCTAAAAACAAGAGACCACTTGTTCCTCCATTGCTGCTTCTCGAGACAGGTTCGGCGACTTATCCTTCATGGACTTAGCTCAACGAAGTTGTCTTTTGTGAATTGGTCGTCTCATGGATGCTAACTCTACTCTATTGATTTCCAAAACTATGATATGCCTTGTTTGTCAGGCCACTATCTATCTCATATGGGAAGATCGTATAGATCAAGGTATCTTCAAGCAACTAGCCCATACGATCAGAAACTCACTTCTTGCTCGGCTTTCAAAAAAGGCTGTCAAATTTGCTTTCTCAACGGTTCACTCACACTTAAGCTAGACTCTCGCTTTTTGTAATTGATATATTATGATTTTTATGGTTTTTGACCATGATATAAGTTTTATCTATATAATTTTTCTAATATTTTTTTAGTCTTTTGGAATCTTTACAAGTCTAGGTGTGTTTGGAATATAATTGAAAATTTTAGAGTATTTTTGAGCCAAACAAGGATCAATTGCGTTTAAAGACGATTATTGCCTTGGTGTCGAGCGACACCACCATAAGTTTCGGTCGACACCATTTTCGTGAGAAAACAAATCTCGACTTTTTACAAGTTTCTGAAGATTTCTGCATTTTGGCCCAGAAATTTCTAATATTTACAATAAGACCCCACTTATGTTTTTAGCTTTTTTTACAATAAAACAAATCCTAAGCCTATATTTATCTCATTGTTTTTTACAACTCTTTTTAATTACATTGCTGCTTTCAGTTTCATTGTTTTGACTTAGCGTAATTCAAACCTATTATGTGGTTTGACTCCTATTATACTACAATTGCAGTAATAGTTTTTTTCCTTTGGGCCCTAAGCTTTTTGTTTAAATCAATGTAATCAAACTCAAACTCTTTTTTTTAGTAATAAATTCAGATTTTATCCCAAATGATGAAAATAATACATGTATATATATATATATATATTCATTTGAATTAAGTATATCTATCTAATTAATATATTCATGATAATGCCTTATACAATACTATATTAACTAAAAAGAAAATGTGGTTCTATACAAATAACATTCCTTATTAAAGATATTTTAGAAAATGAAATATTATTTTACGGATTCAATATTACGGGCCGTTAATGTTTAATTAAATAATAGTTTTTTTAAAGCCCAATAATTTTGAAAACAAAATATGTATTTAATGGATTCAGTATTATGGGCCGTCAAAGTCCAATCTTAAAATAAATTTGTAAAACCTGAACTAAAAACACTTTTATAGAATTTTATTGAGGATAAGATTTCAGTGATTCAGTTTTACGTCGAAAGATTGAAGATAATTTTTAAGTGGTTGAAATTAACTTATCTTCGCATCGAGATAAGCGTATTAGTGATTTAGATTTACGGAGAAAGATTGAAGATAATTTTTAAGTGGTTGAAATTTATTTATATTCATATCAAGATAAGCTTGTAAGTAGTATAAAATATATATGTATGTTTCATGTTAAGAAGGTAGTTTCACCAGAATTATTTTCTCTTCAACAGTTCTTATCGGTTCTCGTACACACTGATAATGTAAGTGGTTATTTCATTGTCTTTCAATAATTTTTTACGTAAATTTAGTATATATATACTGAAATGTGCAAATATGTTAAAGTCTTTGTAATGGTAAAACCTATAGAGTTTCTTTGTTCACAAACGCTTTTATTTTCATTACTCTTATTGTGTTAATTGATTTAGAGATTATACATCTTATAAGAAAAATTAATAAGAAAAATTGGTTTAAAATATATAAACGATGTATGTATACGATAATTTTATATTGGTGGTGGTTGATTATATTTTAACATTTTTAAAAATTTATTCAGAGTACCATAATATAGTCTGTAGAATCCCAAAATATTATGATCAATTAATTATATTGACTAATTTTAATTCCAAAAAATTTAAATCTAATTGTTTACTGATTTCGGAGAAATTGTTTTGCTTTTTTGTCAAAAGAAATTGTTTTGTTCAACATTCTTTCTTTTTTACTAATGTTTTTGTTATACAAAAATTATATTTTGTGGCATTTGTAAATATTGAATAATTTTGATTATTCAATTTGATTTTAATTTTTATTATGTAAAATTTGAAAAGATTTATTTTACAACTAATTGATTATTGGATGACAGACATTCTGAATTTTTAGTTTTTAAAATTTATTAAACAAATTTGGACAAACACATGGTTCAAACTAGCAAGTGGTCAGATAGATTTGAGAGGAATTTTTTTTTGGTTAAACTTATCTATTATCAGATATATTTAATTAAATTAATTAACGAATTAATATGGAAATATTTTTATTTTAATAAAACAATTAGTAGGATAATAAATTTATACCATTATAAACATTTATTTTGAGCGTGTCACGTTGCGTAGTTGACAAAAAAAGAAAAAGAAAATACCCAAATAACGGCTCAAGGGCTATTTCTTCTTTAGTGTAATGTTAGGATTTTCAACATTAACCCTGATTTATCTATACATACTAGAATAAATACATGCATATATGCATATTTATAATTTACTATTTTATAGCCTGTAAAAAAAAAAATAAAAAAAAAAATAAAATGAAATCACCTATAAACATATATAATATATAAATTTAAAAATAAAATTAATGGTAATTATAAAATTATTTAAATACAAAATAATGAATTTATAATAATTAAAGCATAATTATTCTACATGACTAAACTAATATAACAATAATGACTCAATGCATTAGCTTAACATGAGTACCATGAAATAAAAAAATGACATCATGCTTATGAACTAAAAAAATTAGCCAAATATTTTTTGGTTGTTAATCTGTAATATATTGTTTAATTTCGTATTTTTCAGATTTATTATGAGTGAATTTTTAATTTCATATTATTAAAAAAACTATCAAAGTTCTAATTATGAATGGTTTTTAATTATCTAATTTCAGCTTAGTTGTATAGTTAGATAATTTTGCTTTAATACAATTTTTTAAATCATTAATTTTTTAAGATTGTAATATATTGATTAAGTTCTTTATGGTAAACTAAAATATATGGTTTTTTGTTTTTTTTTTCTTATGAATTGTGGTTTTATTCCTTTGTTTATCTATTTTTTTCTTAATTTATTTTCCCCCTTTACCTTTTACTATTAAATACCAACTATAAATTGTTAAACCAAGAAAACTAAATCCAAAAAATAAATTCCCCAATCATAGAAAATATATGCAAACATAAGAATAAATGATAAAGCAAGAGAAATGACAACAATTTGTATAATATCATATTGAGTTCGCTCTCATCCATTGCTAAGGTATATAGAGACGGTTCAAGGTGATGGTTAATTCGTGACTGTTTAGATTTTGATTTCTATATTCATTGAACCTAAGAAACATCGTAGCTTTTTTGTTTTGCTTTCTAGAAATAATCCATTTATTTTTTAGAAATAAATTATTATTTTTATTTACTAGATTATCTAAGATGTATAAATGTTATAACAAGTTTAAAATTAATGTCAATTTTCCTAATGTTTTTTATTTTAGTTTTGTTATAACCATTTTCCTAATGTCAAACTTAAAAGGCAAATAATAATTAATTTTTTTATTTTAATAAATCAAACTTAAATATTATAATTATAAACCACGTTATATTCTCAAATTAACTGCTACCTAAACATAAAAAGGTGAATCGCTTTAATGCTTTGTCGATAACGACATGTTATTTTTTAAAACGTCTTATCTAATGAGTTATTGGTTTGTGTAAAGATGAAATCAATTCGAAGTTCGACAGTTGTTACTTATTTCTAATTACTATTTATTTTTATCAAGTATCTTTAAATTATTGTTTGTCTCAGTCTTTATCCAAGAATCATTGTTTTTTTTTTTTTGATTTTAGGGCGTGAATAACCATCTCTGATTATCTGTATTCTTAAAAAAATATCTCCTTGCACAATGATTTGTGATTTAGATAGATCATCTGATCGATGCTGCATTTGTGTGCAAATTATCAAAGAATCCGAAAAAATTCTAGGTGTTCATGGCATTTAGAGATCGTTTATACTTGCAGATGAGCATGTAAGTATAATTTTTAAAAAGACATTAATGCCTAATTTTTTAATCTACTACCAATATGTCTTCTTCTTTTTTGAATCAGGGTGATCGAATCTCTGCATCGATTCCGAATTGTTTGTTAGGCCGTTATGAAGGTATGATGCACGATGGAGATTGGTACTTCATTGGTAATTTTAAAATTACTTCGCATTCGAGGTTGACTCTCAATGGTCTCCACATCTGTATTGATGAAGATACTCATGTTGAAAAGACTTTCCAAAAATCAGAGGACCACTTATACTCTTTTTCTAATTTTAGAAGAGTTCTTGACGAATCCCTGATGCAAAGCGTTTATGTTGGTATGTTTTTTTAATATTAGACTATACAGTTTTAGGTTGATTAATATTTTACATAACTATATGAAATATGTTGTTATATGTTAGTTGACTTGATTGGAGGTATTGTCAAAGTTAGTCAGTTGGAAACTCAGAAGGGGTTTTGGTCTGGAATTCAGAGAATTGATTCACAAAGTATTTTGCAATTTACGATTAGGGATTTCGAGTAAGTCTTCATATATAAGTTAACATGTTTGTGAATATTTTTTTTTCATGTTCCTCATTAATTTAACTTATGTTTCATTTCTCGGTTCTAGAGGAGTCGACATCAACTGTGTTGCGTGGGGCAAACATGCTGAACATTTTGAATTTTTATGGAAAAACATTCCTCGTCATACAATAGTTTTCTGTGTACTGAGATTCTGGAGGATGTCTCGATATGGAGGTGATTTTTTTTTCTCTTTAAAAAAGCATCTAAACATATATATCCTATGTGGCTAATATAATTTTTTATTCTGTGCAGATGAAATACGTGTGTGCTCTGGCCGAGAGTTTTCTGAAATATTGTTTGATCCTCCAATCCCTGAAGTAGAAAATTCTCATTTTATGTAAGTATTTTTTCTCTGGTAATGTTTTGAAATTTTCCCAAACAACGGTCATAAACTAATCCATTTATTGTTTACTTTTTGTTGCAGGTTAGACTTCACAAATGATTTTGAAAGTATTGAAGATGAATATGGAATACTTTTTTGATCATGCACCTCTTTTTCCCAACCATTGAATATCTAAAACTCTCTTATGTTGTTTTAATATTTCTGGTTTGTAAGATGACTAATGTTTGAAACTTTTTTTTTTGGCATGTGGTTGAACTTTATTTTTATCTAATATAGCCGTTACTTTATTGTTAACAATTCCATTTCATTTTTCATAATGATTTTTAAAGTCATTTTATTAAGTCAAAATATTCCTATACAAAATTAAAACGTAACATATCGATAATACCTTACAATGTTAACAGAGAGTTTTTGTAAGAAAAAATAAAATACCTAGATCATACAATTGGCACTAAGCAAGCATCAAATAAATATTAAATCACTGACGCGATAACAATGTCATAAACTTAGAATAGATAAGCAGCGATTTAAGATAACAAACACCAAAATAAATAGACAAATTTGTTCAGACTATAAATTATGAAGTAGCTCAGATAGGTATCACGAAAACATAAAAAACACATAGAAGATTGTCTCTTGCATTACTTCTTCATCTTCTTAGATGATGTACTCACTTCTCCAGATTCGCAGCTCTCGTGGTTGATTCTGGTAGAGTTTTTTTTTCAAACCGTTTTAACCTGAACAGAACATTCCTAGTTATTTATAATTAACACATGAAACCTTACTTTATTATAATGATATAATGCATTTGTATTTGAATAATGCATATTTACCTTTTGCATAAAAGTTATAGTTTGGGGTATCTGAGGATTAAACTGGAACATTGAAATTCCTCCTCTGCTTTTAATATAAATACCACATGTGTGAGCCAAAACTCGCACAACCAAGAATTTGTTGAGGAAAACTTAAGGGATCCGAAATCTCTAGGGTTTATCGCAAGAACAGTAATATCGAAAGAAGGTTTTTATTGCTGTGAAAGTGTTTAAGTCTTATTGCTCTCGAGTTGTGAAAAGTTCCATAATGAACCGCATACATCGTCTATTTATACTAATTCTCTAAACCGCCTAGCCGAAAAACTAGGGAAAGATTTTCGAAATTTTTCTTTATTGCTTCGTGCGGCCGCCGCCATAGCACTTTGCCTAGGGTTTTTATGGACCTACGTCCTTTACGATCTTGGTTCATCTCATTGAAGAAGGACTGGGTCGGCCCAACACGAAGGAAAGCGGCTCGGCCCATTCTTCCTCTTGTGCAGCTCGGCCCACTCTTCGTTCTTCTCACGGCTCAGCCCATCTATCTTCTTCCACGGCTCGGCCCACTCGTTTTGGTGAGCACAGCTCGGCCCACTTGTTTCGTGGGACAGCTCGGCCCATATTCGGCGGGCAGCTGTTCTTTCTTGCCAAATCGGTTTTCTCCAGTACTTAGTCATTTTTGAGATGGTTTTATCTGGTGAAACTGACCCCAACATCTACAACAGATTTGGATAAAGAATGCATGTTAGAAATTGATGATCATATTAAATTGACTCTATTATTTATAGATATGTATTGTCTAAAGAAGACAAACTCTCTCCGTTTGACAGTCCAATCCGTCAAAAAGCAAAGGATCGGTACATAATTGTGGTCACATAGATTTTGGATTTTACAGGCCTCAAAAGACTTCCGAAGAGACTGTGCCTGGGCTTAAGTTTTACATTTTCATTTTCATACGTTTGGGTCCCAACAATTTTGCTGGAAAAAAACAATGATAGAAAACCCTCATATTCTTTTTAAATTTATATAATCGATATTCGAGACTTTGACTGAATTTTTACAATGATTTTTTCATCACAAAGTAAACAACGATTTAACAACAAATTTGTTGCTAATTCGTCGTAATAAAATTCATTATGAATTTGTTGTAAATTTGCAACAAATTTACGATGATTTTTTAAAAAAAAAATTGTTGTAAAATCGTTGTAATTACAACAAATTTACAATGATTTTCTTTTATTTAGTAATAAAAAATAAATATTGTAAATTAATTTACAACGATTTTACAACAAATTTTTGTTTTCTAATAATAAAAAATAATCATTGTAAAATCATAGTAAATTTACAACGATTATTGATTTTTTTGTGAAATCATTATAAATTCTTTGTAATATATAATCGTTGTATCATATACCCTAAATCTTAAACTTAAAGTGTTTTATTTAATATTAGCGACGAATTAACAACGATTCGTTGCAAAATTATCGTAAATCCATTTTTTATTATTTAAAATAAACGACAAAATTACAATGATTTATCTTAAATTTGATGTAAATTCATCGTTATACTAGAAATACAAAAGTTTCACATAGGAAGTTTGACAAAGTTTCTTGTAGTGTATTTATGTAACCAACTTATAAATATTAAACAACAAGTTTACAAGTTAACCTTCACCGCCAAAGTCCACCACCGTCACTGGAGCCACCACCGGAGCTACTGTCACTAGAACCACCACCAGAGCTACCGTCTTCGGAGCCACCGTCACCGGAGCTACAATCATCAGAGGTACTGGTGCCAAATTCTGGTGGCCACAACCACCACTAATTTGTTATTATAAATGGTATTATTTTTTTATTTTTGTTGTAATTTCGTTGTAATGAAAAAAATAATAATAAAATAAAATAAAAAAAATCGTTGTAAATTTGTCGTAAAATAACGACGATTTTTAATCGTCAGTAATTTACGATGAATTTACGACGAAATTCAGTTTACGCTGGTTTGAATTTCGATGTAAAATCGATGTAGACTCTGATTTAAAATGAATTTACAGCAAATTCAGTGATTGTAAATGATGTATTTTCTTGTAGTGAAATCAGTTGTTTAGTAATGAAACAGAAAAAGAGAAAAGTCATACTACAAAACAACAAAGAACTAAATATAATCAAAGACATACTGGTATACAATATTTAGTGTCTTCGTTTGAGGTTTGTTGTCTCCGTCTGTGATTAAGATTTGTAGACCTGATTTGGATGTCACCCCTGAAACCGCCACATACAACTGACCATGAGTAAAGACTTGTTTAGGCAGGTACAATCCAACTTTCACAAGCGTCATCCTGGCTCTTGTTTATCATCATTGCAAAGGCAAGGGTGGCTGAGAACTGTTTGCGCCTCATCCTAAAAGGAAATTTAGTATCGGTAGGAGACACAAATATCCTAGGAATAAGAATTTTCTGACCTATTTTATCATCAGTTATTATCTTGGCTTATATGACATAATTAGCCATCTGAGTAATAAGTAGCCTTGTCCCATTACACAAACCATTCAATAGGATCGATATTCCTTAGTAACATGATAAAAAATACCAATTTTTAAACGCAACAATTTTTTGGTAATCCAGAAATTTAACACTATTTAAAAGCTCCTATGTGTCTATCGTATTACTTGGATCGTTTTTTTATCTGAGTCAACACTCTGAGATGGAACTTCGAATGCATCATTAGCATCGGGTTCTCTATCCGTGGGATCAATACTATCACAATACATAATTAATATTAACATAAATATATACCTTCGTTTATATTCAAAGGTTTTCTTGATGACTATAATCTTTTGTAGTAGATATAATTAGACAGATCACACTTATCGGAACATTTCGTAACCGATCCTTTGATCATCGAAATAATGGAGCGACGTTTATGTGGAGCTTCGTAATAAATTGTATGTTTTTTTATTTTTTTTTTCATTTGCAATAATTTAAATTGTTAAGTCTTACTCCATTGTGTGATAATTATGTGTCTAAAGAGATGCTCGGCTGCAAGTATTACTACGGAACGACTACATGTTGGATTTGATGACTGCTTTATCTCGGAACTAACACAAAATTAATATTTGTGTTATAAGATTCGCTAAACATTTCAGATTTGTTCATGTCTGGACAGCTATGACCATGTTCGATTGTACTGAGATTTTTTTAAACCTTATCTTATGAGAGGATGTGAGCTACAATTACAGATCAAATGACGGTGTTACAATTAGTCTTTGAATCTAGTAATATTTTTAGGTTTTTTGTTCTTTCTTTATCTTATATATAAAAGTTGCTCAACTTTCTCCATATGCTTGACACATCAGCATTGGAGAGGTTGACACATGTCACTTTTTTTTTGTTGACAGCCTAAGCACCTAAAATGGTTCAACAATCCAAACCGGTGGTACTGAGTTTACATACATAACATATAACGGGTAGACACGAGCACTTCTTGCTAAATTATCTGCTTTCGCATTTTTTGCGCGTGGGATATGTGAAAGTGTAAAACTATTGAACCTCTCTTTGATCTTCACAAACTCCTCCAAGTATATAGCAAAAGTTGGTCATTCGTCGCATATAGACAGCATCTTCACAGATCAGAACAGTGCGTTGCAAAAACTACCTATGTCTTATGATTCTCTATCATGCATAGCATAGTCCAAATTGACACCTGTCACTTAAATTTTAATTAATAAATTTTAATATTAAATTTTAAAGTATTCAAAGAATATGGAAAGTTTGTTTTATTAATTGACTCTTAACTAATATTTATATTAATGTTAAACAAAAATATATGTTATAACTAATTAAAAATATTAATAGATATGTATTTAATTTTTATATAACTGTAGATTACTTAATAATACTCAAGATTTATTTTAATTAATTTTAAGATTATTTATAATAAAATACTAGCAATAACAATTGAAATGATGATTATATTAATTTTAGTTTTTTTATTAATTGACCATTAATTAATGTTTGTGTAAAGGTTAAACAAAAATTTATGTTATAATTAATTAAAAATATTGAATAATATTTATTAGTTTTAATATAACTTTAAATTATTAAATAATATTTAATATGTATTTTAAATTAATATTTTCATTTTTTAGAATAAAATATGAACAAGTAAGTAAGTAATAAGTGATGATTATATTGATTTTTATAGAAATATAAAAAATAAATTTGAAAAAATTGAAAAGAAAAACCCGTACGTAACGTGCAGGTATTTGACCTAGTATTTTTAATTTATGTAGGTTTTTAATCAAAACTTAAGAATGCTTTTTATAATATTATTAATAAGATGCTGAGATTATTTAATACAACGAATTTTTTTTAATATTTTTATATATTGGTTCTAAAACGCATCTTAAAATTTATTTTATGATAGTTTAATAAAATGTCGAGACAATTTAATACAACAAAATAAAATCAAGTAGACCCCAATACTAAAGTTTTTTTTGCAGAAACAACAACAAAAAAAACTATAAATAAATATCATATTATTAATCAACTAAACCTAATGCATGATATGCACTTCTAAAAGAATGATAAAGGACTCTACCGACAGTCTTAATATCATAGAAGCTACACAGATCCCTTATTACGTCCAGTAAAACCCTAAGATAATAATTTTCTCTATATTCTATCGGCGATTCCTCTACAATGCATGCACCAAGAGTTCCTTTTAGCCATGACCTTCACAACTTATTTTTTTTATCACATACAAATATAGAAGAGATCTCTGAGTATAAAAGATTCCAAGCCTCTGAATAGATCTGATTATACGTCATCCAAGCACAGAACTTAGCTTTTCAAGCAGGAATACATGCATCTAAATCATCAAAAAATGAAATATTTCGTTGGGGTAGATGAAACAGTAAAACTTACAAATTAACCCGTTGTCGCCTATGAACACTTAGACATTGACAATAGAGAACCCAATAATAACTAAAATAACAATAAATCAAAATTAAACATTAATTATCTCTGCATAACGTAGTAATTATCTATCACTTCCACTGTAGAAGCCTAATGCAAAAACATTAACGTATGCAAACTGAGCTTAGTCCGATGTTTATGCATTTATATATACACATAAAAATTTTAAAGTTTCTGCGTAATTTAGCTTTTTTAGTTATTAGTTAAATAAACAATTTTATACCTACACCACACAAAGAAAACGCTAGCGTCTCCGTAAAAGTGATAATTGGAAAGTATAAGTAATATAAATCCTTTTTAAGAAAAAATAATATTACATTAATTTGTGATATAATCCCAGCTGTCAATAATGAAAGTTTCAATTATTTAGAAGAAGAAAATTCCCTTTTGGATTAACACAAATTAAAGTATTGAACATTCCATTTATTTTTAAAATATGATATAGTATTTTCAATAAAATGTTATATACGATTTCCATTGAACAGTTAATCAGGAATATATAATAGTGGAAAAACTTAGATCTAGAGAACGCTTAAAAATCATGAAACAATCTTTGGTCGAAACAAAAATATTCATTGCACAATTATTCGTAAAATCCTATTATTAATAAAAGTTGTAGCTAAATACCTCTAAAAATATTCACGTACGATTAAAAAGGACAACTCTATTGGTGCATATCAACCTTCAAAATTATGAAAGTTTCCAAAAAGTAATAATATTGTTAATAAAATATATATAAAAGAATAAAGAAATTATGTATTAAATTTCCATTAACAACAAAAACCTAAAATAATATTAGTTAAGAAAATTTCTTAAACAAATATGAATTTACTTAGATATAAAATATATACAATCAATTAAAGAAATAAATTATTTTTTTTTAAAAAAAATTCAGTTTTCTTATAAAACTGATATAAAAAGAATGAAATTGGAGATGATGAAAACTCTTATTTTCTTTTATTAGAGAAGAAACATATACTATTTTTTGTCAATACTATTTTTATTAAATAGTAATTTATTATTTTCTTATTATTTTTAGTTAACTTTTTAGTATACTAACCTACAAGCATTAGAAGAATTTAAAAATTTTTATACAAGTTGAAATATAAAAAAAATTAAAATAATATTTACTATAACATAAAAAATAACACATATATTAATATGTGGAGATAATTGGTGGTTTAAACATAATTAAAGGGTGACAATAAGTTTGTGAAATATATTTTAATATATATTTAAAAATTAATATAATAGTTTATTAAGGGGTCATTAAATTCTATCATGTATAATTTGTATTCATTAAAACAGTAAAGAATAATAAGGAGAAATTTGTTGCCTTTTTTGGTTGTCAATAAAAACTCATTTAGAAATTATCACACACGATATGTTACGCGACAAAAGGTTTGGTATTTACCAATTTAACATAAAATTGACTAAATTGTGTTTATTAGTTTATTTTTAATTTAGAATAAATTAGAAACTTGTATCGACTAAACTAGCTAAGAAAAGAGAATCATTTTTAATTTTATTATTTTCATAAAAAGTATACATAACAAAAATGCAACTGATAAAAAACTTGTTTTTTTTACTAATAAGTGATGTATAGTATGTTATCTTCGTGTTAATACTAACTAACTAAGTATTATTTAATTAGTTTGTTATATTTTTGGTTGATTTTGGTATACAGAATGTTAAGCGTTCAATAAAATAATATGTTTTTAAACGACACATATATAAATACAAACAAAATCATTGAAACCTCAAATCTATATTTAAAATTTTGAGATTAAAACTGATTTTTTCGATAAATTTTATTACAATAAATTAACATCTAAATAAATATAACTGCTTAAATATGATTTCTATCAATATGACAGCATTAAAAAACTATCCACGTTACAAATCTAGTTAGTGAAATAAAAAGTTCAAAACACTATTAAAGAGGTTTACAGTTTAAAAGCATCTTTGATTTATCAATACGTCATATTTCTTTTAAGTTTTGCATTTTATTGATAAAGAAAAAGTTTTGAAAAACTGTTAAAGAGGTTCACAGCTTTCCATCTTTTCTTTCACGAACAACGTTATCCCTTAGGACAGTTAAAAGCATCTTTGATTTATCAATACGTCATATTTTTTCAAGTTTTGCATTTCATTGATAAGCAATGCTATTGACCCAAACCCACTTTGAATTTTAGCTTAGGATCCCAAACTTAATTTGAACTAGTGACGATTACATTCCATCCAAACTTCTAATTTGCTTTTCATTTTCAGGTCAGCCATCTCCACGCCATCAGAAAAGGAAATTTGCAGTAAGGGAAAAGGCACAGGCCAATATCCAACGCCTAAAATTATGAAAGAACAAACTCATCAACACAAATCAATGTATGTAAGACAATCATACTATTAACTACAGTAAAACCTTTATAAATTAATAACTATCATAAAATAATAAATTTTGTCGGTCCCAAGTCGGGTCAATGTAAAAATCCATCAAATTTGATAAAATAATAAGATAATAATTTTTTTGAAATCTCTATGTAAATATATGGTTCCAACGAACACATAAATTAATAATTGTATAAATTTATGTAAATATATGTAATATACTATATTAAAATATGAGTAATGTATTTGTTTTTACTTAAAGTTGAAATTTCATTGGTGTTCATCTCTTTTCTTATTACATCTCTATCTCTTATTGTTGTTTTCGATATGCATTCAAATTTGTGAAAAAATTTTGATGTGATAATTGATTTTCTTACACGTAAATATTTACAAATGTGGTATTTAGGCTGTTGACAAAAACAAAAATGTTTACAAATGTATTGTAATATTGTCTTCAATTTCATCATCAAAAAAATACGGATAATAACAATAGTTTCTTATAAATTTTGAACTTGTAAATATGTATATTTTTAATGGACAAATTAAGATAGTACTAACAACTATTTATTATGATAACTATGTTTATTAATCATAATTTTTTATAAAATATTTGCTTAAATTTTTAAATATAATATTATTCAAAATAAATTTTTAGAAGATTATTGACGAAAATTAAAATCTCTATAAATTAATAATTATACTGTATATATTAATAAAACTGAAGATGAATAAATGAACGTGATCCAGTTTAGATAAGATAATTAGAAAGACCTTACTTTGGTAGGATAATAAGAAACTAGGATACTGGTCCGCACGCATGTGCAGGCTTGAACTTTTTTTAAAATTTTAATTTATTCGGTATATTGTTAAGTTTATTGAGTCGAATTTTATAATATTGATAGTTTACAGTGTGTGTGGATACAATATTACTAATTTTGGGCCGAATGATATGTTATTAGTATAAGAATTGGATTGTATCTTAAAATTAGCCCATATTTGCAGTTATAAATTTTACGTAATTATAAAATTAGGTATGTATAATGAAGAAAGTGTAGATGAATACATGTAATTATGAATACATACATTAATTTTATGTTTTTAAGTTGTTCATCGAAATGTGACATTTATGAACATATTTTATAGATTATATGCGAAGATGTATTGATTTATTTCGAAATGTATCTTCTTTCAGAATTTGTGATAAATCAGTCAAATGTTATTTAATATGTTTTAATTATAAACGACTTTTGGGGAACATGAAACACAAAGAAGAAAAATGAGAAGTCACTCTCTGAATGTCCAATTTGTGAGAAGATCCAAAAATCATCAGTAGGGATCATCAATATCAGTACTTAGTTCATCATCAACATAGATGATTATGCCGATCAAGCTTACAAAGAAAAAATTTATTTACACAATATTTATAAAAATTCTTTAATTGAATAATGTGAGAAGCCTAACCGATAGAATACTCAGTAGGGAAATTCCCTCGGATAATGGCATCAAAAGGCAAAAAATCCATCATATGCTTAGGATTGACTTGAAAGGTCTTTTCTACAACAGTATCGGCGTTCATGTTGATGAAGTGGTAGTTTATAGTATTTCTGAAAGATCTGAACGCATTGACAACGTTGAAGAATTTTACATAATTCCATTCTCCTTCTTTACACTTTGGACCAAGTACAGAAATAAGATCCTGATCTATTGATGCCTCTATTTTGTATCCCTAAATTCGTGAACTAAGTAATCATTTCAGAGATTCATGTCTTTAAATGTTCATAACATACAAAAGAATAAAAAAAACTTCAAAAAGATGAACTTACGTTTTCGTCACCGAGGATAAAATGCAATTCCTGACGTTGATTACGGTAGTTGAAGTGTTCCCAAACCCGTAGAACTTTTATAAGAATTCTGGAGTCAGATTTTGTGGGAGAAAGATACTCAATGGTACAATATCGAGGCATGTTTGAGGAAAGTGGTTGTTTTCTGGGACTTTAGGTTTTTTTAAGTTAAGATGGCGAGACGTTTTTTTACTTGGTCCTTTATATGTATAGCAAAGCAAGTATAGGGTTTGAAAGGTTGTGTCGTTTTGTAAAATTAGAATAAATTGCAACATTTGACATTTATTGCACCAAGTGACTTACGAACAAACCCAATTGGTTACATTCAATTCATAGGTATATTTGGCTTTTTTATTGATTAAATATATATAGAAAAATATGTAAAGATGGTAGAAAAATGTCATATCTTGTACTGACTACTTTTCTTTAATTAAGTCAATTATTTCATTTCATTAATTACAAATAATTAATGAGAGTACAATACCGGAATTTATGTACTCTATTTTTTAATACAGACACATATCACGGACCATCTAAATTTTGAATATCATAGTTATTTTTTTGTTGAAAGCAAATAGAGTATGATTCATGAAAAAATGCTAACACAATTAAATTGTTTTAAAAAATATATATATATATATATATATATATTGTTATTGGGTAAGTTATCTCAATCAGAATAATATAGAAGTTAAATTTCCAAGTTTAACACTATAAAAATAAGAAATAAGAAATAATAATCTCTTTTACTGAGACTGGTCTTCATATTCATCATGGATCGGAGTATAATCAATTGAAGTTGCAAGCCTGAAATAATATTAGGATTTTTGATCATTATACATACATATATATATATATATATTTATAAATATTAAAATATAGGATACAATATCAGAGATGGAATAAACATACCTCAACATTGCTCTTTTCACTTCTAGGGTAGGAGGATCCTCAAGAATATCAGATATGAATTTTTCCGATTCAACTATCCATTCATCTAAATACATAGACATACTCGGTATATGGAAAAAATATATATGTAAAACTTGTAATTAATTAAAAATATCAAATAATGAGGTAGTTATTATTTAGTTACCTCTCCATCTAGTAAAAGAGAAAAATCACAATACAATAATATGCGTAGAAGACCTTTCACGATTCCTCTAAAGTTCTTCAAATTTTCTTGCTAAGTTATCCCAAGCAATACATTTCAGATATTCTCCACTGTACATTTAAATCATTTAGAACATTATTAATATACTTTAAAATTTGTAAACAATATACACATAACAAATTTTTTGAGGATAAGTTGTACAGACCTGAAATCATGAATTTTAAAACCAATAATTGGACGTTGTGTGGGTGTGTCCGATGTATCGGACATATGAACTCCTAACTGAAGTTTCTGAACAAATGTGACAATACCGAGAAGATCAACTACAAATATAAAGCAAAGAAATTAAATTCATGTTGGAGTTCCTTAGGTAAACGATTTAAAATAAAAAGTTGTAAGAAACATACCAAGATATCTATCTGTATGAATAAATCTATATAAAATATTTATGAATGCACAAAAAGAGTATATTCCTCTGGAAGACTTCGGATCGGTTTTCTCAACAATAGTCTCCTCGAGGAAATGTATATGATAGTTTTTTGATGATATACTTGGATGAATCACTCTGTCAGTAACTTCAAAATTACCAAGAAAAACCCAATTTCCTTCAACCAATTCATACTCGAATTTGTCCATTATATCATATTGAATAGTAGACAGGATGTGATTGCCCTACACGGTTTATAAAAATAAATAATTAACAAATATATTCCTAAAACATATATACGATAAATCTTTTCAAACCTCAAAAACTTACAAATTCATCCGCCAGAAGTAACATCCGATTAGGTCGATCGAAGAGAGTATAATCATAATAATCTCTTAGTATATGTACACCAATACGATATCCGCCGTTTGTCTTCTGAAGATCGGAAACTCTTTCACAAGAAGACATTCTTTGTTTTAATTTTTTGTTAATATTGAAGAAAGAGAATAAGAAAATGAATAGTTTTCTATGTGATGGAGTAAAACGGTTATGGTTTTGATGTCGTCTTAATTGAAACTCTCGTGTAAATTTATGACAGTTGGTTGAACAAAAAAAAATTAAATCACAAACTAAAGTCTCAAAAAGTTGTATTAGAAAAAAAAAATTCTAGGGCAACATTTAAGTTCCACAATTAAATAAAAATATGCCAAAAAAGTTCCACAAATACCGCAAAAAATAACGAATAGAGTTCAAACGTTATCCACCCATTGGAAAATTTTGTTATAAAAATCAAAAGCAATAATCAGTCACAAGAAATGCATTTCTGCAATAAGTTCATTACGATTTCTTGCTTCTTCATAACTTCATCGGGATCTCTTGCTTAGGTCGCTTTTTATTAACAGATTTTTCACCTTCATCAAAATAGTCGGGACTCTTAATTAGCTTCTTAGATGAAGGAGTGAGTGAAGATCCAGATGATGGATTCTCAAGTTCGTCAGAACTCGTAAGCATCAACGGTTGCAGAAATATAAAACATTGCCGACGTAACAATTTAACTAAACGATCAGATAAGCAAGCTTGAGAAGTCTGTAAAATGTATCCTATATATTACCTCTGATCGAGAATCCCACTCAGTCATAATGTCGTCATCTTGAGACAATAGATCTACTACATACGGAGACTGGCTTACTTTTGTATGCTCTTCTGAAACTATTATTTTGAAAAGCATCCTCATGGTTAGGAGTTTTGTCAAGCCATCAGGGAGCCCTCTTGGTAAATCCTGCGCAGCATTATATTAAATGGATTAATATTATTTCAGAAAATATAAATAATGCATAATGTATACAATTGTTTAACAAATAACCTCATCATTTTGTTCCATTATAGACTCAGCTGAATGACCTAACAATCTTTGAGCAGTGTCATCAAACATCAGGAAGATGACATTGACGTCTGAATCATCAGTTACAAATAATACAATATAGTACCTACATAGTTTGAAAGGAAACAGAAGAGTGTGTTATTTAAACGTTACATGAATAAACATGTAATGTAGTGTTGGAATAAATGTATGCTGGGATGAATCAATGTAATAAAATAAGGCGAAAATTTAGCCAGTCAATAAGAGAAAGTCTACATGAAATAATTCTGCTATATCTGCTATATATCTTACCAAATAAGGTCCTAATGAAATAAGTAATGTTTTCTTGACTTTATGGGACAAATCATTGTATTACCTTGCGACGATGGTATCATATGAATAAATATTTTCACAAATTTTGCAACTGAAAAGAGGAATCCTCTTATCGTAATCTTCATAATCAGACATAATGCCATGCTCTAAAACTTTGATGTTGCAAGGTTTGCATGCCCAATAATACTACAGCTTTGAAGTGTCAACGTCTTTGACCGTTACGCATGTTACAATTTGCCAGGCTATAACAAAACCATCAATATGTATATAGTGAAATGTAAATATATTTGTACCATGAATAAAATATAGCTCATACCACTTTTGTATCACGAATTCCAGCTATCGTCCGCCTCCTATTTTTCACACCTAAAACTTTTTCACGGTAGTCAATAGCACCACCCCAAGAAATCGAATAACTCTGTTCAGCATGCACAATCATTTGATTATTTTTGACAACCTACAAAACTGTAAACAATAATTCTATAAATAAAACAATGTTAAAATGATATTAAAATTGTCACATAACATACTTTTCTCTGAAGTCTTTCACGATCTGGATGTCAAGATCAAACAAAATTTTGGTGGAGTTGAAAGCGTTTGATATTGAAATGTCACTTATACTCAAAAAACATAAAATAAGAATAATTAACAAACTAATCTAATATCAATCTCTACAAACTGTGTATATATGAATAGGGGATATAGTGATCTAATCTTTGTACTCTTTTATACAGACAAATCGCTTTACACAAACAACATAGCAGCCATATGTTTGTCAGTGTACTCGATAGTTGATTTTGCATATTGTCTCCATAGTGTACATTTTAGTTGGACATCGCTTCAACAATAAACATATTAGTGTTCCATTGTTAAAATATTGTTATGTTTATTTTGGTATGATATCATAACTACTTACTTGGTATTCTGGAGTATTATCATTAATTTCTCGCTGATCCCACTTTTGGCTTTAGTTTTTATAACTTTCATACTCCCAACGGTGACAATTTGTCCAATGACATCTTGAAGACAAAATATTTGTATACAATGATAAATATGTACATTAGAATATAGTTATCAAAATCGCGATGATGACATATCGATGAGGATGTTTTTGTCGAGTTTGTCTTCCTTGATTGACTTGAAATCAGACAAATATTTCTTTGGCAAGTCTGATGGAAAATCATTAATCTCCTTAGCACGGATTGTTCTGCACAAATCGATCTTGTATGGTAATGGAGTAGTCCTAAAATCACCATAGTATTCTTAAATGATGAAGCAATTAATAGAAAGTGATTTTCCTTCTATAAGGATGCATTTATGTTTTGCGATCAATTCTTCATCAACAGTAGCATGAATCCTAGTGTTGTATGAATCACACATAAATAGTATTACTATATAATCTATGGGTTGATTAAAACAACAATAAACAAAATACATAAGATCGCATACAAACCTCTTCGTCAACCAATAACAAAGCCAGACTGCATGTTCTTGACTTTCCAAAGTGAAAATATAGTAGCTCTAACTTTCTGAATTTACTTGATTGATCTAATTTGACAAATGGAACTATAGCAGCCGAACGTCTGTGGACTAAAGCTATTTTTGTGAATAAGAATGGTAGAGTTTTAGGGTTTAGGATAGGTGGTATATATAGGGAGAGGAAGTCAATGAGAACATTTAAAATTGATGTTAGGCGGGGTTGAAATTATTTTGAAAAAGAGAATGAAATGAAGAATATGTATATTCGGAATGTGCGTAGAAGTAGGTATTGTTGCGGAAATATTTGAGAATCAATATATTCAAATTGATTTAATTGCCAAAATTGACGTATAGTATTAAAATGTAAGATAAATTCTTGTTTCTTTTTGAAATATTAAGGTTTCTGTATATTCTTTTACATTAACTCCGGTTAATCTTGATTATAGTTAATGTAATCTTCCATTTTGGAAAAAAAATTCTAATTTATTACACGGAAAAGTTTTTTAAAACCATAATTTTAAAAATTTGATAAATAGGCTTGTATGAAGTATTGGGCCAAAGGATGTTTTTAAAATACAGATAATTGGACCGGGTCGGGTATAAAGATCTGCATGTGTATCCGTTTATGATTTTGTCTTTTTGTTTTTTTTAAATTAAAAAAACTTGAACAGAAATTACACATCAGCATCAGCATCCAATGAAATTGCGCATAACTAGCGTCCTTGCAATGTCATATTTGACGGAGCTTTTCTAAGCCAATCAAATTAAAACAAATCGGATTTTTTCTCTAAACTACATTTTCATTTAATATATAAGATTTTATTATTTGTTTTTTAAATTGTATAAAAAAAATTATTATTTGTTTTAAATTGTATAATTTGCATTTTATCTAAAAACATTAAATTTTAAAATAACCATCATAGTTCTTACAGTTTTTAACAAAATTATCAGACTTTTAATAGTAACAATCTCAGTTTCTACATTCTCAATCTCTGCAATCACCCAGAATCTAGTAAGGGCCTGTTTACGCTCTCGCTGCGGCAGATGATCGGCGACACAAAATTATAACGTATTTGAGCTCCAAGTTTGTGGAAATTGGAGATTGGCAATCAACGAAAAAAGACGCAGCAACGATCACGATCAGTAAAATAGACGCTGGTCTTTTCAGCGTCACCTCAAATGTCGGCAACACCAGAAAAAACGAACGCAGCGTCATCTATTTTGATTCACCACCATTTGTTTTGCCCGTGATAATGTTATAATTATTGGTCGCGATCGCTGACACAGCAACGACACGCCTAAGGGCTTGACTGGTAAAACCGCAACGGTTGCGGTTGCGAGTGCGGGAGTTTGCGGAAGCAGACGATTGCGGTTTTGAGAGTTATTCAGCGGTTTGCACGACTGGTTAAACTTTTTAAAGCAGGTCTGTTTGCGGGACATTTTTGACTGGCAAACCAGCGGTTGTTTTAACGGTTAAACATAAAATTACCAAAATAAATATCATATATAATTATAAGAAAACAAAAAAAAACTATATTATTATGATAAATATCAAAATCACTATTTCAAAATAATTAATAAAAATTATAAATAAATATTAAATAATTATTTTAAAAACTAATAAATTTTATAATAGTATATTTTATTTCAATTATTGGGAACATCACCCAAAATTGTGTCTAATAATGTAATAGACTGGAAAAAATTTGTTCCAATACGTAGATCTTCTGGATTATATTATGCATGATGTAAAATTTCTTCAATTGATCTAATCGATTTTTTGCACGACCCCAACTCAAATCAACTCCAAATTGCTCATTAGTATTCAAAATACGTTCTTTCTGGAGTGTAGTAAAAAATCTAGAATATTTATCTTGAGTTTATTTTTCCACAATGATTCGTTGAAGTAACGCATATATCATCTCGTTTGATCATGTAACTTTCTGAAGAACAAAAAAAAGAATTATAACAAACTAATTTTGTAATTAATAAAATACATATTTATAATTTCTTATTTTAAAAGTGGAAACAGAAAAATTAATATTAATGAATTAAACCAAAGTATTATGGCACTTACTTGTATCTTAATTTTCTTCAATTGATATGAAAGTCATGATTAGAGACTAGAACTTGATAGAAAAAGTGAGAGGTTTAGGATTTATATATAGGAGAATTAGAGTTTTATAATTATTTTTAACGTCATCTTTTATTTTATTTTTCTAGCGTGATTTTATTTTTTTTTAATTTTTTTACCCAATCGCTACCATCCGCAACCGCAAACGCTGGCGGGAAGCAGCTTTTGGATTTCAGCGGTATAAAACGATACAGAACGGTTTGCAACGATTCCTATGATTGTGATAAAACGCCACTAACCGCTATCAACCACTACGTTTGCAGGTGATAGCGGGTGAACCAATCAATACCTAACAGACCCGCGTTTGGCGTTTGCGTTTTTCAAGAAAAGAAATATTTGAGATTTATCGCAATATATTTTTTTGATAAGTAAAGAATCGTATCGCAATAACATGTTATTAATGCACCAGCGAGATACGTGGAGAAAGGTTAAGAGATCACATGGGATCGTGAAGTATATAACTAATCTACAACACAATATGCACATGATCAAACAATCTTTCTAAAATCTAAAGCAACCATATTAATAAATGTTAATTAAAAAAGTTGATATCATAATCGTTAACAAAAAAAAAAATCGATTAAATCTTTTGAATTAGTACATTAATCCAGATCAATTAGAGAGCAAAACAAAAGATTCTCCTAGTTTAATCCCCTAATTATCATATTTACAAAAAAAAAACCAAAGAAACTAACGAATCCTAACCGTCGAATCTCCGGCGAGATTCCGAAACGGTTTTTCAAGCTCCGCCGCGAACCATCATCTTCTTAAACTCTTCGAAATTAACGCAACCGTCACCGTCAACATCAACACTGCTAATCATCTTTTTACAATCCTGAATCGAACACTTCTCGCCGAGATTATTCATCACCGACTGAAGCTCCTTCGCCGAGATCCATCCGTTACCATCCAGATCGTACAGATCAAACGCTGCCTTCAGATCTTGAGCATCGTTTCCGTTGCTGTTTCCGTCTCCGATCTGGAAAAGCGCGACGAACTCGTCCATGTCGATGAATCCGTTACCGTCGAGATCCAACTCTTTCATCATCGATTTCGTTTCTTCCGGCGACGCCGTGGGACTGAGAGCTCGGATCACGTCTTTTAGCTCGTCGATCGAGATTTTCCCGTCGCCATTTTTGTCGAATCGTTGGAATACTTTTCGGATATCTTCCATTGAACCTAAGCAGTTTCTAGCACCGTTCTTCGACATTGCAACAGAGAGAAAGAGAGAGATTGCAGAGAGAGTAGAGAGAAGATTTTTAGAAGTTTCGAGAAAACTAAGAGAGTAGAAGAATGCGTTTGGTTATAAATAGGAGGAAAGTTTAGAGGAGAGTGACGAAATAAACGCGGTTTTAAAAACGCGTGAAAGATTGCGTGGGATGGAGTGCATAGTATTATTAATTCTGATTTTAAATTTACTTTCTTTTTTTTTAACTATACTCTCTTGCCAAATTTTGTTTTTATTGACTTTATACTTTACATTATGGTTACGATTGTGTTAATCAGTTGTTATGGCAATTGAATATTTTTTTAATTTAAATGAAATATAAATATAAGATTCTGTTGAGATTGTACGACAGTTTTTTCCATATTGTTTTCAATCATGACACTGTAAGGATATCTTTAAATATTCTGAAGTTGTGAAATGATATTGCATATCAGATAGTGTGATTACCGATCGAATACTTGAATCGGACACCTGAATCGGATCAAAAATTTCATACATTTTGTTCAATCCTAATAAACCAACTTTATAGTATTTAAAAAATATAAAATTTATTATATAAAAAATGATTTGAAGTTAATAATTCGCTTGATTCGCGACTATGGCTCATATAACGTCCAAACAAACTGAAATCTAGTGAATCTAACATCTTTGGATAAATATTATGTTATGAATTCCACAATCTAACATCTCTTATAAAATTCAAATAAACTATGTTATGAATTCCACAAAAATTGCGAAGAATATATAAATATGTATTAGGATACCGGTCTCACTACAAGAAAACAATCGTTTTCCAACGGTCCATTACGACGGTTTTCAAATCGTCGCAAGAGTACAACGATTTTACAACGATTTTACGACGATCTAACGTCTAATTTTAAAACCGTCGTAAAACCGTCGTATATAAAAATCGTCGTAAACTCGACGTACAATTTACGACGAATTACGACGATTATACATCGATAACGAGAGATTTGCTAATAAATGTAAAATCGTCGTAAATTCGTCGCAAAATTACGACGAATATACGACGACTACATTTCGATGTACATGTTACGACGATTGTACGTCGAAAAAGGAGTTAGGTGAAAAACATTTAAAACATGTTTACCTAACAATTGTAGATGAAAAATTTTATCGCAAAATCGTCGTAAACTCGTCGTAATATTATTGTTGAATGTACAACCGTCGTAAAAAGTCGTCGTAAAAGCGTTGTAAAGCCCGAAATTTTCCTATAAATAGATCTTCATTTCTTCATTCAATCACAACACATCATCATTCAAACATAAGAGCATCTTCATCTTGGAGACCCATTGTAGGTCTCTTAAATTTTAGTATAGTGTTGTAAATCCTTATATATTGGGTTGTCCATTGCTGAAAACCCGAATTAAGAGTTATATTACTTTGAATCAAAGAAGTAATAATATTATAAGGTTAATTTACTTCATTCACGTGGCTAGACGTGACACAAGAGACCACCTCCTTTATTGTCTAATCAATAAAAAGAGATAGTATTTTGAATTTATTTTCAAGATGTCTATATACGAGCTAAGAAGTTGGATGTATATGCGTAAAGATTCAGATGGGGCGTTGACAGAAGAGTTCAAGAACGGGTTAGAAATATTTATGTATCAGGCTACAAATATGGAGAGAACGAAAGATAGTGGGAAAATGTTTTGTCCTTGTTTGAAATGCAAGAATACGAGGTATACACTAACCAAAACCGTGTGGACGCATTTATTAAATTTCCTGATGGGTATGTCTCTAATCTTTCCAAATCTGTTGAGAAGGGGGTAAAGTTTGCTGGGATGAAAAGCCATGACTGCCATGTCTTTATGCAACGATTATTTCCATTTGCATTTGCTGAACTCTTGCCCAAAAACGTCTATGAAGCTATTGGAGGCATTGGTTCTTTTTTTCGGGATCTTAGTACACGAACATTATCAGTTGATGTAATATCACAATTGGCATTGAATATTCCAATCTTGTTGTGCAATTTGGAAAAGATCTTCCCACCATCATTTTTTGATGTTATGGAACATCTTCCTGTTCATCTCCCATACGAAGCAGAGCTCGGTGGACCCGTTCAGTACAGGTGGATGTATCCGTTCGAGCTTTTCATGAAGCATCTTAAAGGTAAAGCCAAAAACCTAGCTAAAGTGGAAGGCTCAATTGTGGCGGGAAGCTTAACGCAAGAGACTTCACACTTCACTTCATACTATTTTGCACCGAAAGTACGAACACGCAAAAGAGCTACTCGTCGATATGATGATGGAGGGGTTGGCCATACATATGCCGTTGAAGGTGTACCTGACATATTCTCGCCGATCGGACGTCTTAGTGGAAAACTAAAAGATGTTTGGTGGTCCAATGAAAAAGATTATCACAGTGCACATACATATATCCTGTTAAATTGTGAAGAGTTGTCATCGTATGAAAGGTACCTTTTTAATTAATAATATCTTTATATGAGTTGTCAGTATTAATAACTATTTGTTGTTTTTCTCAGCACATTTGTTGATGAGGTTAAAGAATGCATATCTGGGATTTCTGAAACGGAAATCAATGATCGTAAAGATCAACACTATGCCCAGTGGTTAAAAGGGCAAGTACGTATAAAATTTTAATTAAAAGAGTACTACTTTAATTTGCTATATATCGAAATCAAGAAATAAAAGCGGAATTTATTTCTTATTAGGTGGACCCGAATGATCCGGATGAATTTCCAACATGGTTCCATGAGTTACTACTAGGTCCGATGGCAAAAATAACTACAGCCTCAATGTATTTCACTCGGGGCTATGTTTTTCACACATACCGTCATGGTGCAAAGCGGGCGACAACAAACTATGGAGTTTGTGTGAGGGGTGAAATCGATTTTTATGGAGTTGTGCAAGAAATAATTGAAGTAGAGTATCCTGGATTGTTAAGCCTGAAAACTGTTCTCTTCAAATGTGATTGGTTTGATCCAACTGTTGGACGAAGGGTACGTCTAAACAAGTTTGGAGTTGTTGACGTGAACAAATCACGACGGTACAACAGGTTTGAGCCATTTATATTAGCTTCTCAAGCAGAACAGGTAACGTTTCTGCCATACCCTCGAGTTTGATCAACAGGAATTTCATGGTTAGCTGTAGTTAAAGTGGCTCCGAGGGGCAAGATTGTAGGGGTTGAGGATGTTCCACTTCAACAGGACACTTGCGTAGATCTGTCTGAACCAGATGTTGATGAGGAGATTTTCTTAATAGACCCTTGGAACAGGCAACTTGAAGATCTTCCTGATGATACAGAAGAAGAAGGTGATGATGAGTTTGCTGAAACCGATGATGACGATTTGGCGGAAGAAGATGGTGATGGTGATGAAGTAATAGAGGAAGATGAATCCGATTGAGTTTCATGCATTGTATTTAGTGAATGTTTGTTATTATGTAATTTGTAACTTTGTTTGTTTGAATTTTTTAAAACCATAAAATTCGATTTTACGACGGTTTTTCTAAACCCTCAACCATAAGTCTAGGTTTTAAGCCCTGAATGAATAGGGTTTCAACATTACGACGTCTTTACGACGAACCATCGTAATATCGTCGTAAATTTACGACGGTTTTACGACGAGTACACTATTTTGTCGTAAAAGCGTCGTAATGCCTAAATCCAAGAATTTGAATCTTTTATATCTTATTGGTTGTAAGGTATTTCACAATTGTTTTTGATTGGTTATCTTATTTTATATGAAATGCTATCAATATTATCAAAATCAAAAATTTGAAAAAAAACATACATATTTACAAGTTCATGCATGTTTTCGTAAATGTTAAGTGAAAGGTTATATATTAGATTACAGAATTTCATTTTTTACTATCTCATGTCATAAATCCATCATACATGCAAAGTTGTAAACCTTTTATTATATGTTACGATACAATAACCTTTGCATTGTTCTTTATGCAATATCCCATTTATAAGATTTAGGGTTTACTCACTTTTTTAAAAAACATCGTAAAATCGTCGTAATATAATCGTAAATTTACGACGGTTTTACGACGACTAAACCCAAAACCATCGTAAAACCGTCGTAACGTTTGCACTGGATATGCTCTTGATCCGAGGTACGAGGTTATAAATGTTTAGACATTACGACGATTTTACGACGGTTTAGGGTTAAATCGTCGTAAAACCGTCGTAACGGTCAAATGCTCCCATCACGACACGTGTCATGTCATGCAGTGGACCAACTGTTCTACAACCAAATCGTCGTAAAACCGTCGTAAAATTACGACGATTTACGACGATCACAAAATCTATATAAGGGACGAGAGATTTCCCCTTTCCGTCGCTCATTCCTCTCTTCTCCCCTCTCTCTCTACAATACTTTCTCTCTCTAATCCCTAAACCCCTCCCTCTCTCCCTACTCTCACATCCAAAAGTTGTAAGTTTTTTTTTAAATTAATTTCATTACATATTATTTTAGATTTAGGTTCGGAATTTAGATTTAGGTTCGGAATTTAGATTTAGGTTTCGGAATTTAGATAGGTCCGGATTTTGTAAATTTTAATAAATATTTGAAAAATTAGTAACAAATTTTTTAAAATTTTGTAGATTCTGTCTCGATGGCTCCTCGGGCTAAGAGATTTCACTACCGACAGCTCGTCGATTTTGACGGTACGGCCCCGTCTACCTCGGCGACCAGATCAGCCATCCCGGAGTCCTCGGAAACACAACGGATGGTTTCCCAACCGGTCGTTGTTCCGCAGCCGGCACCGCCTCCACCACCACCAGCTGAACCAGCGGCTCCCGCACAGGCCGAGCCTGAGGCTGATCCGATCCCGCCTGTACCGTATGCCCAGTTTACGGTACAGGATCTTCTGGCGCAACCCGGTCGTGGAACCATGAACAAACTCGACCCGGATCAAGCCTCCGGCACCTATTGGTACGTAATTTTTTTCCTACAATATTTTTAAATTAATTAATATTTATTCTTATATATTTGATATTAATTTACTTTTTCTCTTTCCATTTGACTAGGTTTACGACCGACAATGCAGTCGATCATAACGTTGCGGATATCATCAAGGGGTTTTGCGTACAACCCCATACCAGCTGGAAGAAGCTGGATCAGGCCACACTTGACACTTGGTTCAAGTGTTTTGCGGTAAGTAATTTACCATTTCGTTAAATTTTAATTTTAAATTTTAACTTTTTACAATAATTACTAACTTCTTTTTTTTTCCTAGCAAAACTGGCACTGGGAAACATCCGCACACGGACGTGTGGAGACGGCCTTCAAGGAGAAGGTCAAATTCCGCCTCAACAACACCGTTTCCGACTGGAAACGGAAGTGGGAAGTTGACGGCGACAAGACCAAGCCGGCGCCTATGTCCAATACTGTCTGGCAGGGCCTTGTCCAGTACTGGTTGGATCCACACAACCAGACTACGGCCGCCAAGTGTTCTGGATCTAGGTAAGTCGTAGTTAATTTCAATAATATTTACATTATTTTTTTTCTTATAATAGATTCTAATCAAAATATTTTTCAGGAACGCTACTGACGATGCGGGAAATCGGAAGAACGTCCGGCACACTTCCGGCCAGATTCCTTTTGCCGGAAGACGGCTTATGATGGTAAGTAAATTAAAATTATTAATTTTTTTTGTTTTCAAATAATTAACTCTTATTTCTTGATACTAATTAATTTTTTTATTTTGATTTTGTAGGTCGAAGATAACAGAGGAGAACTTCCTCCGATGACGAAGGATTTTGCCGAGACGCATAAAAAGCGTAACAGCGAATTCACGGATCCTCGGGCGGAGGAGATCTACAACGCCGCCTGTGCGGCGATCGAGGAGCGACAGACGCAGCTGACTCAGCAGGCGCGTCAAACGTCTCCCGGAGGTAGCTCGGTCCAATCGACCCCGGCGCTGACGGTGGCGGAGATGGACCAGATCTTCGAAGAGGTAATTTTAATTACTATATTTAATTAATGTAAATTTAGTTTTAAAAATATTTCTAACCATAATGTTTTTAAATATTTGTAGGTTGCCCCAAAGAAAAAGGGGCGGGTATTAGGGATGGGGTCCATCCGTGATACCCCGAGAGCTACGGCGACTGGTCACGTCCGGGTCCCGGATCCGGTTATGCGCCAGGAGATCGATCAGATGCGGACCCGGTACGAGACGAGGATCGACCAGCTCTACGGTCTCTTCGAGATCATGGGAGCCGACAACCCGGTACTCATGGCTCAGTTGGACAAGCTGCGGGCTGATGGGGTTGTCGGATCGTCTGCCGCCGGGTCATCCACTAGGACGCAACCGCCGGTGCAGACGGACGAGGAGATGTTCCGATCTCTCGGGGTTGAGCCTCCTAGAGCCGGAGATCAGGCGCCGGCGGAAGCATCAAACCGAAGACCCGGCAAGGAACACGTCCAGGACGATGGGGAGGAGGCCGCTGACGGGATCGATTTAGATTTAGATTTAGATCTGTAGGGTTTTTTTGTAAATTACAATTAATTTTAATTTCAAATTTTCATAAATTTTAAATTGTAAATTATTTTTTTTATTTAAATTTTAATTCGAATTATTTTTTTTTAATTTTCAATTATATTAAACGTCGTATAATCGTCGTAATAGATTTATTAAAACCGTCGTACATTCGTCGTAAATATTACGACGAATTTACGACTACAATGTACGACGATAAATACGACGATTATACGTCTGAGAGTTACGACGATTTTACGACGCAATGAAGAAATACTTTACGATTGATTTACGACGATTTATGCGTCGTACATTTTATGACGATCTTACGTCGACAATTAACGACCACTTAACGACGGTCCAGGCGAAGACCAAGTCGACGCAATTCGATGTAAACTCGTCGTAAACTGTACGACGCATTTACGACGATTTTGTTTCCCTCGACGTTACGACGAAACAAAACCGTCGTATATTATACGACGATTTTACGACGATTTGTCTATTACGACGATGATTTTACGACGATTTCGAAATCGTCGGTAGTCCGTCGTAATGGCCCTATTACGACGAAATAACGACCATTTCGGCCGTTGTAAAATGATGTTTTTCTTGTAGTGTCCGCACACATGTGTGGGCTTGAACGTTTTTATAAAATTTTAATTGTATTAGGTACATTAGTAAGTTTATTGGGTCTAATTTTACAATATTGATAGTTTACAGTATGTGTGAGTACAATGTTACTAATTTTCGGTCGAATATTAAGTTATTAGTATAAAAATTGGATTGTGTCTTAAAATTGGCTTATATTTGCAGTTATAAATGCTACGTAATTATAATTAAGTATGTATAATGAAGAAAGTGTAGATAAAAATACATGTAATTATGGATACATACCTTAATTTTATGTTTTTAAGTTATTCATCAAAATGTGACATTTACGACCATATGTGAAGATGTATTCATTTATTTCGAAATGTATCTTATTTCAGAATTTTTGATAAATCAGTCACATGTTAGTTAATATGTTTTAATTATAAACGACTTTTGGGAATATAAAACACACGGAAGAAACATGAGGAGTCACTCTCTAAGAATTCTATAAATACACACAGAAGAGAATTTTGATCAACTAACCAAGCGAACAATTACTCACTCAAACACAACCCATACTACAAATATTCTTCTGATGTGATCATCTCACAGACGTACAAAAAATATGTTTACATGAAAGAAAAATACATGTTTTCCTACATAATATTTCTTGTACATTTGTGAAGAATAACATCAGAAAAAATAATTTTATTCATTGTACCGCTACAGTCTTATTGGAATTATGTTACTTGTAAATGCTCACTTTCGAAAGGAAGTACACCATTAGTACTTTATACCAAATTCTAGAGAGAGTATTGACTGTATACTTCTTGTAGAGTGAGATACAAGTAATATTGATCAGTAGGTAAACATCAATGTATTTATAACGTTTTCCTTAAGTTTTTTTTCTATTGTAGATTTTTTTATTATTCACTGGAATTTTTTGAAAGAACTCTAATTATGTAAAAAAAATTGTTATTTACCTCGAATGAGAACCAACATTGTGTAAGAAATACAAACCTTTTAATTAGGAGTAGAAATGTTAATCTATAACGATTTTCCTAATTTATAGGATTGTTAAATTTATTATTTCTCATTTACAATTATCTAAAATAACAAAAAAAAAATCCGATTTATCTATATTATGTATGTCAGTTAAAATTGAAATTTTAAAAGTTGAAATATTTTATGAGTGATTTTGAGAAGTTGTGATATAATTTATCCTATGAAAAATTAAGTTACGATTAATCCACATCAACAATACTTTAAACTTACCATCATAACAGTTTATTCACTAATCAAATATGATATAAATTATAAGTTACGCTATATTTTATAATGCTTTAATTGGTTGACTCTTGCATTAATTATGTAATATGTAACTGTTGCAAATGTAGTATTTTGATTTAGTAAATGATTTAACTTAGTATTTCATAAATTCAATATAAAAAGTATTGTGAAAAATGAAGATGTTGAAAAACAACAAAACGAAAGTAACTTATTGAAATAAAGATTCGACATGCAGTTTTCAAACTAAAATTAAGAAAGACATTTAAATCTAATTGACTGGGAATAAGCCCTTGCATAGCAAGCTTCTCTGAAGGTGTCGTATACAACACCATTAAATGTTCGGATATTTTCATAATTGCAAGGACCTCTAATGATATTCAATAGACAATCTAAATAAAAAATATTCCCATCATAAATTGAATATTGTTGAAGAATAGTTGGATTTCCTGAACCCTTTCACCCGTGGCCTCCACTCATGCAATGTGGCATTCCAGACAAATTAATGAGATAATTCAGTATAGAGCAGAAATCTGGCAGTTGCGTATATCTTGTTACACTCCATCCAAACGATAAATTTTGTATTTTTTTCATAAATTTGTCGACCTTGTTTCACTTGAAAATTTTGTTCTTGGTATATGAAATTGAATAATCTCTGAAAACAATCATAAAGAAATTGTTAAAACTGTTAAAAGGAAACAAATAATGTATTATAATAAATTATAAAGGGTAATTCTCTATAATTCTATCAAAAGGATTCTTAATCGATAAAAGTAAGACGCATAAGGCTTACCTATCCTGTTCATAGCAGTAGAAATGTGGAATATGGAGATTTTTTATTCAGTGTAACAAATAAAGTTTCAGGTCACATAAGTATGATGTAAATATATAGATGGATTAAATAAGGCATACACGAATATACAAAACTTTAAAGATTACAATATGCATCTGGTTTTAGAAAGTAATAACAATATATAAATATTATTTATATTAACTTTATAAAAATCCAGAATATATGGTTAGATAATTCAATTTGTACATAATAGCTTCATATGAATATTATATTTGGTGACATTAAATATTTTTTAATTACCCTATCCTATATAAAATAAGAGTTGCTTTGATTATAAACATATTTCTAAAAATTTCCCTGCAACCCTAAACGCCTGATAAGAGATTAGACTAAAATGGAGAATCACCAAGAAAAAAATTATGATGAAAACGGATTTAATCCACCACCATTGAACATGCGATTTGGTGTGGAAGAACCACCATCACCTCTTCCCATTTCTAAATCAGAGATGGAGGAAACTAATATGTGGGAAGAGATGAATGACTTTCTGAGCAAATCAACTGCGAAGGCCATCAAGATTTTTTCTGAGGTAATTTAATCTTTAAATTAATCAGTTTTATTATGTACTTTGTATTATTGGATGTTTATATCAATATGTAATCTCTGCAGCCTGATGGAGAAATATCGACTGATGATCCAAAGGAACGTTGCAAGAAAGGAAAACACGATCTCTATTTAGATTTGAAGATAGGTTTGAAATATATAGAATGCGGCTTCGTTAAGACAGAGATTCGCTATCTAAATACATCGGAGTGGGTAAGCTGTTAATATTCCACTAAGACATTGATTTGTTTACCTAATATGTTTGAAGTTAACAATATTATATGTTTTTGAATCTTATAGGCACATAAGAATAAATGTGAAAAAATAAACTTTGGAGTCTAGCTAAAACTTTGGAGTCTAGCTAGAACTATCTAATCATGTTTGCTACAATAATTTGTTTTATCTTGATTCTAATAAAAATGATTTATTTAAAAATAATGCAATATGTGTGTATTGATTGGAAAGACTAAAAGTTCATCTGCTACGTTGATTATAATCCACAAAGATTTAAACATCGGTAAATTGCATAATATTTTACAGTCAATGCTAAATGTTATGAGAACAGCTTAACGTCAGTTATCAAAACTGAAATAAAAACGTTAGTCGGAATTAATTTATATTTACTCTTACACGTAAAGTTGTTAATAGATCAATAGTGAGCATTGGATGAAATTGCCTATAAGAAACGTTATAGTTGCATCGTTTGAAATAATTATAAATAAAGAAATTCATAAAGGTTTGCAATAAATATAAATGTCAAAGTCTACATATATATGGTTATGGTACTAAAATTGGCATAATATGAAAAATGACCGTTATTATATTGTAGTAGTATATTTTGGCAATGTCTTATTATTATGGAAATGTGCAATATTCAATGGAAGAAAATGTCTATAAAGAAAATAACTTTTTATAACCAAATGAATTATATATATAGATGGTATATATCCAAAACTATACACATATACATGTAAAAATATATAAACAATAAAGACAATGATATTAAAGGACATAAGTAAATTGACAATTATACATTACCATAATATAAATACTATATATTATCTTATAGATTTACGAATATAGGTTCAAATCTATCCCAATTTTATGGGAAAATATTACAAAATATGAATATTTAACAGTTACGGGAAAATATAAATACATAAGAGGGATTAAACTTATAACCAGCTCGGATCTTCATGGATATCGGTATAAGGAAGCCTGACATAAAATACAAGTTAACAATTATAAAAAGATAAAAATATACCATAAATCATATTATATATATTAATACCAATTAGAAAAATTATCAGTCAAGAAATTCAGAAACCTCTTTAATGTGAGGATTGAAAAGTATATCAGATTGGTCTCCAGCATTCCTTATGCGAGATCTTCCTGTATGATTTTAAAATATTAAGGGCACACATGTTACAAGCCAAATTATCATATTAAAAAATTGCAAATGAATGTTTCCACTCGATTAAAAATTTAATTACTAACCTTCATAATCATAGGTCAGACGAAACATCCGCAAAGTCAGGACTGTTTCATAAGTATCTATGTCTTCTCACTTCTTCCAGATATCCAGAGCAGTTTTTCCAATGAGTTCGATGTCCATATCAACATTACTAAACCGAAAAATTATATTACAACAACCTTAACAAAAATACATATGGACAACATAAAACAAATTATTAGCCTTTACATATATAGATGATAACAAAAACATTTTACTTCATGTTCCTTATCTGAACGTCCAATTTGTGAAAAGGTCCAAAAATCATCTTGTATGAGTCATCAATGTCAGTACTTAGTTCATCATCAACATAGATGATTATGTCGATCAAGTCTACCAAGAAAAAAGTTCATTACACAATATTTATAATAATTTTTTAATTGAATAAGGGTGAGAAGCCAAACCGATAGAATACTCAGTAAAAAAATTCCCTCGGATAATGGCATCAAATGGCATAAAATCCATCATATGATTAGGATTGACTTGAAAGGTCTTGTCTACAACAGTATCGGCGTTCATGATGATGAAGTGGTAGTTGATGGTATTTCTGAAAGATCTGAATGCATTGACAACGTTGAAGAATTTGACATAATTCCATTCTCCTTCTTTAAAACTTTGGACCGAGCGAAGAAATAAGATCCTGATCTATTGATGCCTCTATTTTGTAGCCCTAAATTTGTGAACCAAGTAATCATTTCAGAGATTCATGTGTTTAAATGTTCATAACATGCAACAGAAAAAAAGATCTTCAAAAAGATGAACTTACATTTTTGTCACTGAGAATAAGACGCAATTCCTGACGTTGATTACGGTAGTTGAAATGTTCCCAAACTCGTAGAACTTTTATAAGAATTCTGGAGTCAGATTTTGTGGGAGAAATATACTCAAGGGTAAAATAGCGAGGCATGTTTGAAAAAAGTGGTTGTTTTCTGGAAAGTTTAGGTTTTTTTAGTTAAGATGGCGAGACGTTTTATTTCAAACGCTTATGAATGATTTATATGTATAGCAAAG
Source organism: Eutrema salsugineum (assembly GCF_000478725.1). NCBI lineage: Eukaryota > Viridiplantae > Streptophyta > Magnoliopsida > Brassicales > Brassicaceae > Eutrema > Eutrema salsugineum. Next base: position 8,838,565 of record NW_006256342.1, read on the forward strand.
CAAGTATAAAGTTTGAAAGGTTGTGTCGTTTTGTAAAATTAGAATAAATTGCAACCTTTAACATTTATTGTACCAAGTGACTTACGAACAAAGCAAACTCGTTACATTCAATTCATAGGTATATTTGACTTTTATATTGATTAACTATATATAGAAAAATATGTAAATATGGTAGAAAAATGTCAAATCTAGTAATGACTACTTCTATTTAATTATGTCAATTACTTCCTTTCATTAATTACAAATAGTTAATGAAAGTATAATACCAGAATTTAAGTATTCTATTTTTACAGACACATATCATGGACCATCCAAATTTTTAATCTCATAGTTAATTTTTTGTTGAAAAAAATAGAGTATAATTCACGAAAAAATGCTAACACAACTAAATTGTTTTTTTTTTAAATATATATATGTATTGTCATAGAATAAGTTATCTCAATCAGAATAATATAGAAGTTAAGATTTCCAAGTTTAACACTATAAAAATAAGAAATATGAAACAATAATCTCTTTTACGGAGACTGCTCTTCATATTCATCGTAGACCGGAGTAAAATCAATTGAAGTTGCAAGCCTGAAATAATATTACATTTTTTGATAATTATATATATATATATATATATATATATATTAAACACTATTAATACATAGGATACAATATCCAAGATGGAATAAACATACCTCAACTTTGCTCTTTTCACTTCTAGAGTAGGAGGATCCTCGAGAATATCAGATATGAATCTTTTCGATTCAACTATCCGTTCATCTAATTACATAGACATACTCAGTATATGGGAAAAATATATATGTAAAACTTGTAATTAATATACAATATCAAATAATGACGTAGTTACTATTTAGGTACCTCTCCATTTAGTGAAAGACAAAAATCATAATATAATAATATGTCTAGAAGACCTATCACGATTCCTCCAAAGTTCTTCAAATTTTCTTGCCAAGTTATCCCAAGCAATACATTTCAAAGATTCTCTACTGTATATTTAAATCATATAGAACATTATTAATATACTTTAAAATTTGTAAACAATAGTCCGATAACAGATGTTTTGAGGATAAATTGTACAGACCTGAAATATTCTATTATAAAACGAATAAGTGGACGTTGCATGGGTGTGTCCGATGTATCGGACATAGAAACTCTTGATAGAAGTTTCTGAACAAAGGTGACAACCCCGAGAAGATCAACTGCAAAAATAAAGGACTGACTTTAAAATTCATTTTGGAGTTCCTTAGATAAACGATTTAAAATAAAAAGTTGTAAGAAACATACCAAGATATCTGTCTGTATGAATAAGTCTATATAAAATATTTATGAATGCACAAAAAGAGTATATTCCTCTGAAAGACTTCAGATTGGTTTTCTCAATAATGGTCTCCTCGAGGAAATACGTATGATAGTTGTTTGATGATATACTTGGACTAATCACTTTGTCAGTAACTTCAAAATTTCCAAGAAAATACCACTCTTCTTCAACCAATTCATACTCGTAATTCGGCATTTTGTCATATTGAATAATAGACAAGATGCGATTGCCCTACACGGTTTATAAAAATAACTAATTAACAAATACATTCATAAAACATATATACGAAAAATCTTTTCAAACCTCCAAAACTTACAAATCATCCGCAATAACTAACATCCGATTCGGTCGATCAAAGTGAGTAAAATCATAATAATCTTTTAGTATCTGGACACAAATACGATATCCGCCGTTTGTCTTCTGAAGTTCGGAAACTCTTTCACAAGAAGACATTCTTTGTTTTAATTTTTTGTTAAGATTGAAGATGAAAGAGAATAGGGAATTGAATAGTATTCTATGTGATGAGTAAAACAGTTATGGTTTTAGTGGCCTCTTAATTGAAACTCTTGTCAAAATTTATTTGAACAAAAAAATTAAATCACAAATTAAAGTCTGAAAAAATTGAATTAAACAATCAAATCTAAGGCAACATTCAAGTTCCACAATTAAATAAAAATATGCCAAAAAAGTTCCACAAATACCGCAAAAAAAAAAATAACGAATAGAGTTCAAACGTTATCCACCCATTGGACAAATTCGTTATAAAGATCAAAAGCAATAATCAATCACCAGCAATGTATTTCTGCACTAAGTTCATTAGGATTTCTTGCTTTTTCAGAACTTCATCAAGATTTCCTGCTTAGGTCGCTTTTTGTTAATATATCATTCACCTTCATCAAAATAGTCAGGACTCTTAATTAGCTTTTTAGATGAAGGAGTGAGTGAAGATCCAGATGATGGATTCTCAAGTTTGTCAGAACTCGTAAGCATCAACGGTTGCTGAAATATAAAACATTTTTGACGACTTAATTTAACTAAACCATCAGATAAGCGAGCTTGAGAAGTCTGTCAAATTTTTTATATATTACCTCTGATCGAGAATCCCACTCAGTCATAATGTCGACATCTTGAGACCATAGCTCTATAACATACGGAGACTGACTTCCTTTTGTATGCTCTTCTGAAACTGTTATTTTGAAAAGCATCCTCATGGTTAGGAGCTTTGTCAAGCCATCAGGGAACCCTCTTGGTAACTCCTGCGCAGCATTATATTAAATGGATTAATATAATTTCAGAAAATGTAAATAATGCATAATGTATACAATTATTTAACCAATAACCTCATCGTTTTGTTTCATTATAGACTCAGCTGAATGACCTAACAGTCTTTGAGAAGTGTCATTAAATATCAGGAAGCGGACATCGACGTCTGGATCATCAGTTACAAATAGTACAATATAGTACATACATATTTTGTAAGAAAAACAGAAGAGTGAGTCATTTAAACGTTACATGAATCAACATGTAATGTAGTGTCGGAATAAATGTATTATGGGACGAATCAATGTAATAAAATAATGCGAAGATTTAGTCAGTCAATCAGAGAAAGTCTACATGAAATAATTCTGCTATATCTCTTACCAAAGAAAGTCTAAATGAAATAACTAATGTTTACTTGACTTTATGGGACAAATCATTGTATTACCTTGAGACGATGGTATCATATGAATAAATATCTCCACAATTTTTGTAACTGAAAAGAGGAATCTTCTTATCGTAATCTTCATCATCAGAGATAATGCCATGCTCTAAAACTTTGATGTTGCAACCGTTACACAGGTTACAATCTTGCCAGGCTATAACAAAACCATTAATATGTATATAGTGAAATGTAAATATATTTTTACCATGAATAAAATATAGCTCATACCACTTTTGTATCACGAATTCCAGCTATCGTCCGCCTCTTATTTTTCACGGTAGTCAATAGCATCACCCCAAGAAGTCGAATAACTCTGTTCAGCATGCACAATCATTTGATTGTTTTTTGGCTACCTATAAAACTGTACAAAATAATTATATAAATACAACAATGTTAAAATGCTATTAAAATTGTGACATAACATACTTTTCTCTGAAGTCCTTCACAGTCTTGATGTCAGGATCAAACAAAATTTTGGTGGAGTTGAAAGCGTTTGATATTGAAATGTCACCTATATTCGCAAAACATAAAATAAGAATAATTAACAAACCAGTGCAATATCAATCTCAACCAACTGTGTACATATGAATAGGTGATATTGTGATCTAACCTTTGTACTCTTTTATACAGACAAATCGCATTACACAAACAACAATAACAACCATATGTTTATCAGTGTACTCAACAGTTGTTTTTGCATATTATCCCCATAGTGTACATTTCAGTTGGACATCAGCTTCAACAATAAACATATTAGCGTTCTATTGTTAAAATATTGTTATGTCTATTTTGGTATGATATCATAATTACTTACTTGGTATCCCGGAGTGTTATCACTAATTTCTCGCTGATCCCAGTTTTGCCTTTAGTTTTGATAACTTCCATACTCCCCACCGTGATAATTTGTCCAATGGCATCTTGAAGACAAAATATTTGTATACAATGATAAATATGTACAATAGAATATAATTATCAAAATCTCGATGATAACATACTGATGAGGACGCATCTGTCGAGTTTGTCTTCCTTGATTGACTTGAAATCAGACAAATATTTTTCTGACAAGTCTGATGGGAAATCAGTAATCTCCTTAGCACGGGTGGTTCTGCACAAAGCGATTTTGTATGGTAATGGAGTAGTCCTAAAATCACCATAGTATTCTTTAATGATGAAGCAATTAATAGAAAGTGATTTTCCTTCTATAAGGATGCTTTTATGTTTTGCGATCAATTCTTCATCAACAGTAGTGTGAATCCTAGTGCCATGTGAATCACACATAATCTATATATTGATTAAATAATAATAAACAAAATACATAAGATCGCATACAAACCTCTTCGTCAACCAGAACCGTTTCTATAACAAAGCTAGACTGCCTATTCTTGACTTTCCAAAGGGAAATATAGCAGCTCTAACTTTCTCTATTTCACTGGATTGATCTAATTTGGCAAATGGAACTATAGCAGCTGAACGTCTGCAGACTAAAGTCTTTTTTGTGAATAAAGATGGTAGAGTTTTAGGGTTTAGGATCGGTGGTATATATAGAGAGAGGAAGTCAATGAGCAAATTTTAAAATTGATGTTAAGCGGGATTGAAATTATTTTTAAAAAGAGAATGAAATGAAGAATATGGATATTCGGAATGTGCAGAAGTAGGTATTGTTGCAGAAATATTTGAGAATCAATATATTTAAATTGATTAATTGCCAAACTTGACGTATAGTATTAAAATGTAAGCTAAATTATTGATTTTGTTTTTAAATATTAAGGTTTCTGTATATTCAGTTTATCTGTTTTCAGTAAATTTTGCTAATAGTTAATGTAATTTTTTATTTTGGGAAAACATTCTTATTTTTTACGCGGAATATTTTTTAAAAACCATTAAAAAAATTGATATTTGGGCCTGTATGAAGTATTGGGCCAAAAGATGTTTTTAAAATACAGATAATTGGGCTGGGTCGGGTATAAATATCAGCGTATTTATCCGTTTATGATTTTCTCGTTTTTTATTATTTTAGAACAGAAAAATTGGATAGAAATTACACATCAGCATCAGCATCCAATGAAATTGTGTAGAGTTAGCGTCCTTGTCATGTCACATTTGACGTGGAATAAACGTTATTGGTTTTCTAAACCAATCAAATTAAAACAAATCAGATTTTTTCATTAAATTATATTCTCATTTAATATATAAGATATTCTAATTTTTTATATATACTTTGTTAACCGTAAATATCAATTTGTATAGTTTTGTTATACTGGTGTTTTTTTTTTTTGCCAAAAAACTGGTGTATTGTTGAGTATTGACAACTTTAACTTCCGCAGTTCACAATAAAATTTTAGTATTAGATATAATCATATAGCATTTTTAAACATGTGGTGTGGATTGGAAAATTGATGACAGTAAATCTTGACTAGAATATTATGTGCTTGAGAAAACCAATTTTATGGTGGTTTAGTAGTTGAGAAATCTTTATGTTATAAAATTAGGGTTTTAGTCTTTCTATTGTGATTTAAATCATGGTTGGCTACTTGTGGACGTCTTAAGAAGCAAAAAAGCTATAGATACTCAAAGCTCTAAAACTAGTTTGGGTTTTGGTTTGAAACTCTCCGGTTATTAAAAAATTGCGTGCTTGAGACCACATTGAGTACAGTCCAACACGGAACACCTAGTGAATCTGTAGCTAGAATGGTCGACCATCTACAATCGCTGTAGATGTAATTTAAGTACATAGATAATTTCATATATGATATATTATAGATTTCATATAAAAAAATAAATTATATGAATTTCAATTTCGTCATCAAAACCTTACTTGCAAGTTCTGAATTTGACTTGTCGATCTTTTTTAGTTAACAATATAAATGCGTTTTAGAATTTGTCATCAAAAGGTCACTTACAAGTGTCGAAAGGGACTTATTTGTGCCATCCACACGCAAACATAGTAGCCACACCCACACATGCTTCGACATCAAATATTTTAGTAATTTTACTCATGTCATCGTATTACTGGTCCAGCACCACATTGCTATTAATTATGTTTATTTTCTAATTAAAAACATTGTTTACTTTACTCTTACTAGGATAGTTTCTTACGTTTTAATATTTTTTGTCAACCTTAAATACATCTCTTTTTGTGTAATTTAATAGACAGAAATATCAAATTATTAGCGTTTTATATACTACGAACAGTTATATGCAATACATTCTTTTTCTTCTTCCACTTCTTTATATTTCTACGAACAATTTCAATATCACAAACTCACGGTTCACCTCATTTATTTCTTGCTTTTATTTACTATTGATTTTCCTAAAATTGCAACAACAAAAAAAAGATATGTGGAGCCATTCACATTATTTCTATATAGTATATCCGTTAAATACTTAAATGTAAAATTCATTCATCAACTAAAAGAAAAAAACATATGTGCTCTAAGCATGGGTACGTATAAATACAACAACCAAATGTAGAAAGAGGTTTTAATATAGTCAGGGCCGGCCCAATCCTTTTTATGCCTAAAGCATTATAAAAAGATTATGCCCCTAGTTTACAAACTACACAAAATAGTTATAAGAGTTATATATAGTTTCTAAAGAAGGGTAGAAAATACTAAAGCATTAAAATAATTTTTTTAACAATTAAAGCAAAATGGTAACGTAACAATCACTTGTTACGGACTTTGACTAAATGTGTTGGCCATAGAATTTTTTTGATAGAACGGTGTTTCGAACCATGCATATAGTTATAAAAAACACACGAGCCTTGACCATTTCACTTATTGACCAAACTCAATATTGATGCTCCTAAAACTATGTAATATTGTGGTGTCTAAAGCGAATGCTTTACTGGCTTTAAGTAAGGGCCGGCTCTGAATATAGCAAACAAAGCAAGGTTTTGAATGGTTGCAATGCAGATCAATTTATGCAGATTAAAAAAATATTATTAAAAAAATAAATTAGTACTGCAGAAATGGATAGATTGCTCATATTTTAGAGCAGTTCTGGAAGAATTTTGTTTCTTTGGTTTTTAGGTTAATAAATATCTGCATGCAAATCTTTTAATTTTATATTAATATTTTTTATTCTGCATCAAATCTGTAAATGGTAAAAAATTGCAGATCATTTTAAATACAATTTAACTGCAATTATTCTGCATTTATTCTGCTTCCCATTCAAAGCCCAAATGCAAGCCATAACATTTGCATGTTTCTTATTCCATTATAAAATAAATCCACGCATATATATGGTACAAAAGGGGACCGGACCGGACAAACCAATCATTATTAGCTGCTATGATGAAAATTGATATGACTGAACATCATATAATAGAAACAATAAAAGTATATATATATATATTTTTTTTTTGTCGACCAATAAAAGTATATATATAATTATATAAGTATATAACACATGCATGTATAATATTCAAACGGAGGCTTTTTTTTAGTAAGGCCACTCACCAATAAAATTTCCTTGGGGATCATAGTTGCAAGTAATAAAGGTTTGGCCATTGTTACATCTCACTTTTGCACATCCCATCCTCAGCGAGTTTCTCTACACTACTTGAGTATAGTGGCCACACTCTTTTCCCGAGGCACATGTGTTGGAACCGTAATCATAGTCAACCTGTTCGTTTATATAGATGTCGGAGTTTCACCTCTCTGACTTTTATTTATTTTGATCTATGTACGATGGCCAAACAGTCTAGATATACTACGTCTATAGCCATCACAAATATTTTTATTATTTTTTTTATCAAATTTGTGATGATCTTCGTTCATTATCTTTTTTTCCAAGATGGCCATTTACCATTTACCATCGAGAAATGTTTCAATTGTTTTTTTTTTTTAATCTAATGTTAAATTATATTCAAGAAAAAAACCAATGTTTTTTACAACTTTGATCAAAGAGATTAATAATAACGAAATTTTAATCTCTTATGGGTGTTATCGAGTGGAGAACCACTCTCTTAGGCCATCTTCAAATCTTAGGTCACCACTTCTTCTGATGGAGCTAAGTTGGTTCCGGATGTTCTTGTCGAGCATTTTGGTTAGCCTCTGCGCTGTAATAGGGGGTTCACCATGTCGTCTATTGTTTCGTTCTCTTCATATCGCATGGACTGAGGCTTGAAACGTATATCTAATTAGAAACATGGTGGTTTTGTTCCTCGCGGGTTAAATGAGCAGCTCTGCAACATCACTCCATTCATGAGCGAATTAATCCTTTAGAAGTCCCTGAGCCAAGTTTGTCCAGACTTCCTTGGTGTACACGCAAGCAAAGTAGAGATGGTTACTGGTCTCCATCGGTTCATTGCAAAATACACAAGCTGTGCTTACATTCCCATTCCAGCACTGCATTCTGTCTCCCGTAGCCAGTCTGTTTTTAAAGGCTAGCCAGGTTATGAACGCAAACTTGGGTGTGGCCTGCACAAAGCAGACTCCTTTATGCCACACCTTATGTCAATTGTTTTGTTATTATCAAATTCTATCGTATTTAATAGTTTACCATGATATGATATAGATGTGTCTGCATCAATATATTAACTCAAGAAAATATTATGGTTTCTAGCTTAAATAGCCTTTTTTCTTATGATAGAAATTGGGTTTCGACTGTATTCGATAATTTTTTTTTGTCGACAGCCTAAATACCTAAAACGGTTCAATAATCCAAACTGGTAGTACCAAATTTACATACATAACATCATAATGGTAGATCCATGTACTTCATGCTAAATTATCCGCCTTCATATTCTTTGTATGTGGAATGTGTGATATCGAAAAGAACGTGAAAGGCTCTTTAATCTTCACAAACTCCTTCAAATATAGATCAAAAGTTGGCCATTCTTCAGGTGTCAACACCATTTTCATCAATTCAGAACAATATGTTGCGAAAGTTACCTCTGTCTTCTTGTTGTCGGGTTCTTTCCAAGACCCATCTATATAGCACCACTAACCAACATAATGGGAGGTGGTAGATGGGATGTTTGCAATTTGAATATTGGATTCTGACTAATTTAGTTGTGCCTCTCTCTATAGTGCCGCTTCTATTTCCGCAATCATTAGTGTTATTTACGGATCTTTATCTATATTTGAATATAATTTTGTATTTCTTGCTTTCCAGATATACCACATTATCCATAAAAATTGTGAGTTTGGATTATCTTTTGGAAGTCTCCAAAAATATGATCAAAATTTGTAAAGACCGACACTATTGGAAAAATTCATGCAGGAGTAGGTATCTGAGATAAAGCCCACACTTGTAACACTGGTAAGCATTCGCTAAGTGCATGATTAACTATTTCTTCCTATGCATCACACCGAAAGCATTGTGTAGCACATTGAATTCCTTTGTTATTTCAATTTTTAGCCATTGGCAAGAAACCAGTAATAGCTTGCCAAATGAAATGTCTTAGTTTCGATGAACATTTCTGATGTCAAGCCTGTGCCTGTAACTTTTTTCCTGCATCATGTAGAGTAGTTTAATAATTGGTTTTTTAAGGATCCATCGAAGGGATCTATATGTTCAATAGGGATTACTAGTTTTCTCAACCATATTTTAGATCTCAACTCTTCTAAGTTAAACTTAATGCATGAGGTTAGAGTCATGAACTTATCTCTGAACCTATGATTGATCAGAGCCACGAGAGTGATGTATCAGATCGTTGTACATAGCTTCGGAATAACATAGTCACTGTAGGAGTCGAAAGCTACCTATAAAAAGATAACTCTCCATGTGGATCGACATCCTAAGTACTACATCGCACTATTGTGCACTTGCAGATACTAGGGTTTACAAATTTAAAACTTTTATTGTGACATCAACCCTAGCAGTATCACCAGTGCATTCCTTTTTGGTTCTCATTTGAAGACCACCAATAACAAGACACTGTACTAGTTAATTTCGTCGTGACTGCTTTGGGTACACAGAAGCATGACATAATGAAAATGGGCATTGTCGTTGATGCCACTGATTTAATTAAAACCTCTTTGTCCTTTTTTAATAAAAATCTCGAGGTTTAACCAATTACTTTATCTTGTTGTCTCTCTATGATTTAATTTAAAATTTTACTTTTTTGCCCCTCCACGTTTTTTGGGAGTCCTAAGACCATCTCCAATGGTCCCTCATTTTGAAGGAAAACATCAAAAAATGAGAGAAACTCTTCTCCAATGGTACTTCATTTTGAGAGAAAATATAAAAAAAATGAGGGAAACTTTTCTCCAATGGAACTTCATTTTGAGGAAAAAAAATGAGTTTATGAACAGTATTACATCAAATTTGAGGGAACACTATTCATCCCCTCATTTTACTTTTTAGCTTTATTTATTTACAAAATGTTCCTTATAATTTTACATGTATCTCATCTATATCTAAACAAAGTTTTAAACTTTTATTTACTATACAAATAAAATATTATGGTTTTTAAAACATAATCATTGATAAATATTAATTAAATTTATAAATAAAAACATGAAAATATAGTTTTAAGACAATATAGACATTTTAACAAGGCAATAACAAAATAATTATAGTCTTATAAACTCTTATAAGAAATCTTATAAATCTTTATAAAAAAATCTTATAAACTTTTATAAGTAATCTTTTAAAACCTTATAAGTAATCTTATAAACCCTTATAAATTTTTTTTTGCTTAAATTTCATAATTTCTTAAATAATTGGATATAATTTGTAATGTTAGAAATAATGAATGTTATTTGTAATTAATAATAAAATAAAAGAAGAATATACTTAGAATATTATTTTTTGAAGGAAAAAATGAGGGAGACTATTGGAGTAAAACTCTACCTCATTTTGAGTTTACTTCATTTTGAGGGAATAAATGAGGGAAACCATTAGAGATGCTCTAATATTCCATACGTCTAATACTTGATATTTTTAGAGACTGTTTAACTCGTTTTGTACTGTGAATTATACTCGCCAATTTATATGTTTACATTTATATGTGGGATAAAAAAATCATATTTTCTATATTCAAAATATTTTGTTTTTGCTAGTTAAATACTCACAAAATAGTATTACCAACAAAAACATATAAGGAAACGTTTCGTTAGTGCTTGGCATTTGTGTTTATAATTAACACTTTTGTTTTGTTAAGATGATCTTTAAATACAAATATAAAAATAAAATTGCAAATAGAAACACAAATAAACAATCGAGGCCTTGGTGTCCCTTTTCTTTTTAGAGTATTTGCAAAGAATAACCAAACTGATACTCATATTTGCAAATCTAACAACTTTCTGTTGAAAATACTGTGCAATCTTTTTTTATACCAAAAACTCTTATACACCTATGCAAGTAGCTCGATTATAGTGAAATATTGTGTCAGAGTAGGGAGCTAGATGGAGTGTAATTATAGCTAAAGAGAGAAAACATGGAGAATTCAAAAAGAGTTATAAATGTTAAATACTGTAGACACCTTTTCGGACCTCTATTGATGCCATGTTCTTTTTAAATGGGAAAACTGAATCAATTTCTTTATCCATTTATCGACAAACATAATTGATTTCTTGTTCTTCAAAACCGGCGATTCGTCAACAAGTAAGTCATACTTTTGATTGAATCTCTGTCTCTTAGGCTCGGAGTTCGAGGTAGACATCCACCTGGATTCATCATGTCTTCAACCACCGGCGACCATCCTCTTCCTCATGATCGGTGTTGCGTGAACCTTTTCGGGCCAACCATTTCCCGAATATCTATTGTTCCACCCTCAGCCAATTCTTAGTCACCAGTGAGATCTTTTTCTTTCGTGTTCTGCTTTCTTACCTTCGTTTCTCCATCCTCATGGATTCCGGTGAGACCTTCTGTTGCACTGTTTTGAATCTTCATCATCAATCATCGTAGCTGGTTGATGTCTCTCTCAGTGTTGTTGAGTTACCACCAAAGGATGTTCTCCTCTCCACAGACTACATGTCACACATCTGAGCCGTCAGATTTGCTAGATCCTCCATCTCTGCTATATCAGGCACCGCTATTCTCTACTGTAACCCCTTGGAACTCTATCAAGCTCCACCGCCGTTCTCCGCATATTACGTCTGTTCTAGCAAGAAGAGAAACATATCCCTCTGAAGCTTCGGTTAAGAAAATAAGTCGGTATCTTTGAAATTTGAATTAGTCTTACAATTTACTGTTAGACCGCTAACATATTTGTTAAAGATGAGACTCTGCACACTCGGTTTAATTCGGTATGAAACGAGACTGGCCCAATTAATTTCAATTAACGATTATTAGTTTTGCAACTTCGTTGGATTTTATGATTATTCAATTAATTTACTCTTTCTTTTATTCCACTAGATGAATCCCCCATTGACACGCGGTTTTTTTCATTATGTGTGATTTCGTATATAAAAAATTAACTGAAAAACATATGTAAACGTTGTATCATTAAAACACATAAATATAGATGTAGAAAAGTTAATTATTCTAATTGAACTGTTTTTTTATGTTTTATTTTTAAGACAATCAGAACCAGTTAGTACCCACCTCTCACCAACAATAATATAATGGACATATTTCTTAAATAATTACTACCATATCCCCTTCTACGATCCATAACAAACTCATATTCCAGTTCTTCATCTGCAGAATCTATCTTTATACATTATTTCTAGCATAGAATATGAATACTCATACAATATTTATTTAAAAATTAAAAGAAACATTAAGATTAAAACCTATTTTTATCCTAAACAAGAGTTCCTCCTTGTTAACATTCCGGAAGGAAAATCAAAAACAAATCAGAAAAAGCAAAAATATAACAATTAAGCTTTGCTAGTTAGAAATCTAATGACTGCTCATAAAACAGTATATAAATTCTAACTTCATTTAATTCAATATAGCAATATAACTAAAAAGCCAACATAATTTGGGGAAAAAAATATCAGCTCATTTTGATTTATCTACCTCTTATGTAATCGTGAGTCAACATGATGACAAATGAACTAAAGCTTGTTTCCACACCTAGAATACTTCAATTTATCTTTAAGTGTTTCACTAATCTAAATACAGTTCACATAACTAAAGTAATAGAAACACTTACGCCATTTTTGAGTATGAATTACGTAATCACAGACCTTTTCAAAAAAAGTTAAAATTACGGAGATGCCTAATTCATCAAGAAGTTCTCCTATCTATCTCAAATTATACAAATAAATAAATCTGAATATATTGTTTCGCAAGGAAACCTAAATATCTTAAATAAATTTTATAGAAAACCAAATCACACACACACACCAATTACCTAGCTATAAGCATCGATCTACGTCAATACCATATGAGACAACATCGGCCAACAAAAACTTGATCGTAGCCATCTTTTTTCTCTGAAGAACATCAATATGATATGATTTATCAGTGGTTTTCTGCCACATAACTAAGATGAAATAATCTCACACTTTAATTGAATTACAAAGAAAATTTAAGAGAATGTAAACTTTGGAACTCGAATTAAAGATGTAAAATCATATGAACAAAGCAGGATAGATGGAAAGATAAAACTCGTGGGAGTGAAGCCGATCTTTGATCTCATATGATTGAGAAAAAAGAACAAAACCCGGAAAGAATTTCTCGTCTCGTATGTATTTACATATAACAAATTAGATACGCAATATGAAAATCTGAAAAAAATCTGCTGGAAAAAAACTTAAGAAGTTTAATCGTCTTCTCTAAAGATTGGGTGAGTTTGAAGGACTTACAATGTAAAGAGGAAGATGATATACATGAAACATTTTGATGAGAGAATTAACCTAAAAATATTAAAGTCATTTAAGATGAATGCTTTGTATAACTTAAAATAATAACTTTTGGAAAATGTGTTAAAATAAAAAATACTAACTATTTTAATATTTTTTAAAACTAATATGGTAAAAAGAAGAAAGCTGATGTGTCAGTTTTGTCACTCTTTATATAACAGGTTTTCTTTTATTCCATATGAGTTATTATATTACCAGTAAATGCTACAAAAAGTTCAATTTTAGTGTACTCTGACCAGTGGTGGAACTACATGGAGCTGTGGGGGGTCAATCGACCCAGGTCAAATTACAAAAATTAGAACTTAAACTTACTAATGCGTATCGCCGAAAGAATTGATTGAAAATTCTTTGATTGACCCCTTAATTTCATGTTTGATGCCTTCCTTGACCCCGGTTAAAAAAATTATGTAGCTCCGCCACTGACTCTGACATTTTGACAAGGCAGAGGGAAGGTCATAGACCCATTGCCCATGGAAAAGGTATTTGAACAGAGAAAAGGAAATATTTTGGACATCTTGGGTCATTTATCATCACTGTAACACCATTTGTCTCTAGTACATACAAAATACTAAGAAAGGTGGTTCTGACTTTTATCTAAGCCAACAGACCAGTCCGAAAAATTGAGGGATTGGATATGAATTATCCTAAAGATCAGAAAGTACTAATAATTATCCAATAATCGTACTTGTCCGATATTTTTCCATGTGTTACAAAATGCCAACATAAAGAGTTTTTTTTGTTTTTTTCTTCTGGTTAAAATTAAAGACTCTTCTTTGTAATTTTTACTTATCCCTAATATCCTAGATGAACGAAACATCTATTGGTTCAATAAAGTATTTAGTCATATTCATATTGTAACATCCCGATTCCTGATATATATGGAAAGGCTTATAAGAATTGATTTGACTACCTATGTCAACAAAGTGCACTTATCTTTTCCGGTCAAGTGCTGAGAGAACTCTAGAGTTAAGCGTGCTTAAGCTGGAGCAGTCTCAAGATAGGTGACATATTGGGAAGTAGTCTGCGGTACCGTGCGAGTGAGGACAAAGCACGGGGAAAGATCATGTGGTGATTGTAGGGACAGTAGACAAGTCTTACAAGCTTTCCAAACTAATGACTCCCGACCGTCGGAAAGTGGTGGGCCAACGGGCCTAGAGAAGGCGTTGGGCCAACGAGCCTAGAGAGAGTAAGTTGGGCCCACAAGCCTAGAGAGGACGTTGGGCTCACTGGGAAAGACGTTTGGGGGCGTTAGGATTGATACCGCCGGTCCGCATCTGGTTCTCAAAGAGAAGGTGGGATCGGGGTGTCACAAGTGGTATCATAGCCGACACCTAATTACGTGTGTGGAGTCGTGTGGACTCACACCATCTAGGTGAACGATCCTGGTGTGCGAGCACTCTGTGAGTAGAGGAAGAATTCAGGGATGAATTCATTGAAAGTCTGGGAGAGTTGTAACATCCCGATTCCTGGTATATATGGAAAAGCTTATAAGAATTGATTTGGCTAACTATGTTAACAAAATGCACTTATCTTTTCCGATCAAGTGTGCTGAGAGAACTTTAGAGTTAAGCGTGCTTAAACTGGAGTAGTCTCAGGATGGGTGACCTACTGGGAAGTAGTATGCGGTACCGTGCGAGTGAGGAAAGATCACGGGGAAAGATCATGTGGTGATTGTAGGGACAGTAGAAAAGTCTTACAAGCTTTCCATACTAACGACTCCCGACCGTCGGACAGTGGTGGACTAACGGGCCTAGAGAAGGCGTCGGGCCAACGGGCCTAGAGAGAGGATATTGGGCCCACAGACCTAAGAGGGCGTTGGGCTCGCTAGAAAGGACGGTTGGGGAGAGTTAAATTTGATACCACCGGTCCGCGTATGGTTCCCAAAGAGAAGGTGGGATCGGGGTGTCACAAGAATTATAACAACTCGACCTCTCGGACTCGGATGTTATTAAAATCAATTTTTAGTTTATTTAAATTTAACCATCTTTTCTAATTAAGCCTATTTTTAATCTTTTTTTGATTTCCTGCGAGCCCATTAAACCCAACCCAAACTAAATTAATCTAAATATAAATACTCTGATCGCTCTTTAAGCTTTCTAAAACCCTAATCTCTCCTCTTTCTCTCTTTTTCGTCACCAGCTCTTTCTAAACCGCCATCAACTACCAAGGCAGTTTCCCGGTGATCCGTTAAGATCTACGAAACGCACAGCATATCTAATCGAAGCCCGGAGGTTAGCTTTCCAATAAGACCAATCTCGCCCTGATCTGTGGTCGGAGCCGAGAATTATCGTTAACCGCGTGTCGGGTATTCTGATCCATTCTCTCTCTCTTTCTCTTTCTCATGCTTGCTCTGATCTCTTCTCTCTGTCCTTTCAGTCAAACTTCTTCTTCATTCTAAGATTTCTGCGCCTCTATTTCCTCCTCCCCTCGAATCTGGATCCAGCGAAGCTCTCCCTCCCCTATGCCATCTCCTACTTCCATTGTGCGGCCTTCTATGTCAAGGTGAGGACTTCGTGCTTCACCCTCTCTTGCATTCTTGTTCATGGTAGCTAGTATTTTCTTAGGTAAAGTACTATATCTGTGTGTTAAAGTTTTAGATTGCTAGAACTTGGAAGCTTGTTGATTGTGAGTTGATGATTGAAGGTTCTACGACACACAGCATAGATTATTCACGAATGCAAATATCTAATCTCAACTTCTACTTA
>NW_006256342.1:8855863-8869409 GCF_000478725.1 Eutrema salsugineum
ATTTTATTTTTTACTAATTAATTATTAATTAATATTTGTGTAAATGTTAAACAAAAAATTATGTTATAACTAATTAAAAATATTGAATGATACTTATTAATTTTAATATAACTTTAAATTATTAAATAATATTTAATATGTATTTGAAATTAATATTTTAAAATTTTTAGAATAAAGTATTAACAAATAAGTAAGTAACAAGTGATGACTATATTAATTTTTATACAATTATATAAAAAAAAATTTGATAAAAAATTGAAAAAAAAAATCTGCACGTAACGTGCGGGTATTCACCTAGTTTAGGTTAATTTAGTTTGAACTGGGCTTAATAGATTCGCAGAAGATAAAAAGGAATTAAAAATAAGTTTAATTAAAAAAAATGGTCTAATTTAAATAAATCGAAATTTTAATAACAACCAGAGGTCAGATTGTTATACATATTCCATTTTTTGTTGACTAAGTCGATCAACATGTCCTTTTTGAGCTTACTCGCCTTGCCCTTGATTTTGTATATGTAACCTAGAGATCATTCTAATCTAAACGGATATATTGTATATCACAAAATACTGTACTGGCCTTTATATCGAGTAGAATATTTGCCGACCAAATATTTCTCCATCTATAATACGACGAAGTCCTAGCTTTCTATGCACCCAATAAATCTTTTAAATAGCACATTTTGAGTACACGCCCCTACCAAAGACTTTGGTGTATGTGTTAGTCTCTGCAGCTATTTTGCTAACAATGCTTAATTGAACGTAAATGGTTGCACAATTAGAGGAATACAAAATGGTGGAATTTGATATTTTCTAAAATATTCTAAAATATTACCATTTGACATAGGAACAAAATTGTTCCTCTACATCTCTATTCCACTTATCTCTATTCTTTTTATTTTGGGTGCAAATGGTTGTATATTTAGAGGAACAAAAA
The DNA here is from genome assembly GCF_000478725.1 of Eutrema salsugineum. Lineage (NCBI taxonomy): Eukaryota > Viridiplantae > Streptophyta > Magnoliopsida > Brassicales > Brassicaceae > Eutrema > Eutrema salsugineum. The sequence goes on from NW_006256342.1 coordinate 8,856,797, forward strand.
TTCACGGAATTAAACATTGAATTAAACATTCCTCGTAGATTTTTTATCATTTACGTTGAAGAAAGTTGATTTAATTAAGCATTTCTCTTAAGTTTCCCCATTTAAGTTGAAAATGTTGATAAAGAACTCAACTAATTCCACTATTTTTTTTTTTTGAAAGAATGAACATGTTTTAGAGAAATTTACTGTTTTGCAGGAGAATTAGTGAAATTGATTGGCGGAATTTTTCTTATTTCTGCTTATATTTTTCCCACTAGTTCTACTAGTGACTACCATTTAGACCCTTTGATTTCACTAAATTCCTCTGATGACAACCATTTGCACCTTTCAAGAGTGCACATTGTGTATTCCAGGCTTTCTAGTGTCTATGATTTTCCTACAATCTCCACCAGAAATTAAATTTAGCAGTGGTGAGTTTCTGCACTATCAGAAAGTTATCTGTCCATCACTTTGATACCCATTAATACGCAGAAGGCAAGGCCACGAGATATCAATTTGTTTTTGCAACCACCCTAGTTACCAAAATCTACAACATGCAAACAAATAAAAACCCACAAAGTAAAAAGATATTGTCGCAAATTCAGTCTATTAAACCTTAACAACTACTAAACTCAATCACAGATCGAATCTTTTTTTTTTTGGTAGATAGTAAAAGGTCATCACCACCTTACTTTCTTACATCACTTAGCCATCATAATCTTGACAAACTCCTCGTAGTTTATCTGACCATCTCCATCAACATCAGCTTCACGGATCATTTCCTCAACTTCTTCATCGGTCAGTTTCTCTCCAAGATTCGTCATGACATGGCGTAGCTCTGCAGCGGATATGAAACCGTTCTGGTCTTTGTCGAACACCCTGAAGGCTTCTTTGAGCTCTTCCTCTGAGTCTGTGTCCTTCATTTTTTTAGCCATTAGGTTTAGGAACTCAGGGAAGTCGATTGTTCCGTTGCCATCTGCGTCCACCTCGTTGATCATGTCTTGGAGCTCAGCTTCTGTTGGGTTCTGTCCTAGAGATCGCATCACTGTTCCCAGCTCCTTGGTAGTGATGCAACCTTTTGAAATCAGTAAAAAAAAATAATATTAGAGAGTAAGCAGACAGAATCAAGACTGAATATACATATGAAAAAATGTCTTGTGATAAATGTTTCGAACGAATCCTTTTCAGCTACAAATGCCAGCAAAAACACAGATCATTGTTTGCTTCTTTTAGGAGACTAAACATTTTCTGTGAATTTATCACACCAAAAACAATAACGAGTAGAGAAACTTGAATGAAATCAGGTCTTAAGATAAATGTGTGTCAAACAAATCTTAATGAGCTACAAATGCCAACAACAAACACTTGATTCTATAATCTTTCAAAATGGAAAAAGCATTCTAGGGTGCTAAAACATACATGATTGTTTGCTTCTTTAGGAGGATGAAAATTTCTGCGGTAAAGCTATGCAACATACTTCCTCAAAGTGAGAAACAATAACATTTTGAGACTTGAGAAGCATGAAACATGACTTCTGCACACAACTAGTAGCATTGATGTGATCAAGATGCAAAATACAAACATAGACCACAGTGAATTTGGTTTACAAGCAATTGTTGAATTGTAGTCTCTGACCTAGTTTTCACTATTCTTCTTCTAAAGTAAGAACCCAAAGAGAACTCAGATATATACAAGGACGAGAACCCTCAATCAATATAAAACAGCTTCGAAGAAATACCATGTGATCAAACAGTCACCGAAGATACAACTAAGTTGATTCGATTCGATTCTCTCTTGAACAGTCACGTAAACGTGCGGTTGACAAATCAAAGCTATAACAAGTGAATATCAATCAAATCTACGCTAAGAGAAAGGAACAGAGACGAAATCAAAAGAGACTTATCCAATCGATTCAATCACTCAATACCAAAACACACGAATCAGAGATCGGAACCAGCAAATCCAGAGGCTAAACATGGTATCACCAAATCTAAAGCGTATTAGATTCAACCATTTTTACGAATCTGTGGCGGATAAAAGCATCGATCGGAGACGAAATCGGAAAAGCGAGATCCAAATGGTTTAAACTACGATCAGAGAAATTAGAAAAAAGAGGAAGATGAGATTGAGGACTAACCATCTCCGTCCTTGTCGAAGAGGCTAAAAGCTTCCTTGAACTCAGAGATCTGCTCGTCCGTTAGCTGATCCGCCATTATTTTTCCTTCTCGGATTGTTGGTTCTAGCTTCAGAGACGATATGCTCTTTCTTTTCTCGGAAGCTGTGGAAAATATCTCAGCAACCGACAAAATATTAATTATACAACTAAGAGAAAAAGGTTGAGGAAATAAGACAGAAAAAGGAAAATAAAATAATAACAAAGGAAATACACTCTATAGTCTGTCTATACTGAGGAAAAGTATTTTTCATGATGATCTGAAAAAAAACTAAGTATTGGACCAAATTTACATAATTCTTTTCTTACTATTATGCTGATGCGGTAAATTATACAAAATCATAACGGTAAATTTATAGAGTGCATCAACATAACATTTCTAGAGTGAGTTTTTGTTTTTTTTTTTTTAACCTTTAGAGTGACTTTATTTATACTTGAAAAAAATTCATATTGAGATTTCTAATGTTTTAAAATTTATATAAGCATAACAAACTGAGTGATAAAGTCCTTTTAATTCGTTTCTCTATGACCATAAGAAAATGATTTAGAAAATAAAAGTCAAATCTCTTAACAAAAATAAATTTGTTTTAAAGAAGAAAAAATAACCAATTTATTAGAAATAATAGAAATATATTTAGTTAAAAATTAAAAAGTAATCTGAATACAAACAGATGATAAGAAATTTTGTGATACGTTTATATATAATTTTAATTTTTTTTTCATGGGTATTTAAAAAAAAAAAAAAAAAATCTTTGATATTTTTCACAGATAATAAGAAATTCATTATGAATGCACGTATATGATCCATTTTTTGTTATCTATTAATTGTTAATCATTATTGTGTATAATACTTCCACTTTGAGGAAACTTAAAATAAAATTTATATACATACCAAAAGTATTTTTAGCAGAAAATATTTTCATCTTTTTATCTTCAAGGTTTCGGGCATGCGTCAAATGGCCGGCTAAAAACAAGCATAACAGTATTACGAGTGTAGTTATCGAAACAGTAGTTGTAGTTGATAACCGAGCCATTTGGGTCACAAGGCTTCAAAGTCTTTTCGTAAACTATGTAATTAATAAATATTTATGGATGATGATGGTTTTAGGTTAGACCTTTGTGTTTTTATATATATAGACAGTTCTTGTAAGCTACGACAGGGATCATTCATTTTCATAGTTTTCTAGTTTTTTTTTTTTTTTTGCTATGGAGGACACGTGGAAGAATCCTTAGATGAGAAAATCTAAGGAGGTTAAATTGGTTATAACTTGTACTTGTTATTGGCATATATAAATTTAATTTCCCATATATTTTATACAGAGAAGGTTTATAAATAAATATATAAAAACATAAATCTTTTTTCTTTAATTTTTTAGATTTTTTCAAATAATGCCAAACTTTTACCACAGATATTGTTATTTCAGAGAAAAAAAACATTAAAAGACAAAATCAAGAAGATGCAAGATTAGGTTATATTTGGAAAAAGACCATAGAGTAAATTCGCGTACATTTTCATGGTAAACATTTTTGCGTCTACTTGACCAATCGAAATGATACCACATTTTAAACCAATTAAAAAAATTCGTTAAATGAATTACTTGACTATTATTGATTACGAATTCAATATTTCAGATGAGCTTCTCTTTTTTCATTTTGGGCCACAACACAAACAACAGATACAACAGACTGAACAGAGGAGAGAAGAAAAGAGTAAAAAATAATGATTTGGTAGGGAACTAAAGGCATCTCCAATCCTGAATTCCATTATGGAGTTCTTAAAAATATTTTATTAACACTTTTATGTCTAAATAGTGTAGAACCTTTTTTTTTCTGCATCCAACCTTAAACCTAAGAGCATCAGCATCCCAAAGACTCATTTGGATCTTTTAAGTTTTATTATATAGTTTTTTTGAGTTTAAAGACAGCATTTAAAAATCCAATATATTAGACTGTCCATTACTGGAAATTTAAATGGATTTTTTAAAGAAATATATAATAATAATATAAAAATGTTTGCCTACTTATGCGGCTATGATTCACACTGGATGTATCTCATAGTTTCTACTGCAATAGAACAGTGATGTAGTTGTAATATAAAGGATTCGAAATCCAGAGGACTAGTGCTACTCTATGACTTTGCGAGAATTGAATTAAAGCTAAGGCAAAGATGATTTGATGCGAAAACTAAAGAAGTAAACAAAACGGCAAACAACGATTTAAATTCAAATTTAGACAGACACTAGATCAAAGTAATTCGTAGGAATTTCAGAGATAACAATCAGATGACTATTCAAAGCACGGTTAAACACAAGTTTTGAACTCAAACAGAAATGCATATCGATCCACTGTCGTGGCATCGGTAACTTTATCTAACAACCTAAATTCTAAACTGTCGTTTGAACCTAGAAAATTGCAGACAAGCATTAACAATCTGGTTTGATCTGTTCACGATTTGCCTTAACTTCAAATGTCGTTGGCTACGGACAAATCGCTCACCAATGTTAATTCTAGCAACCTATTACATTTTTGATGAATAGATTAACCTAAAATCATAAATCGAGTGATCAGTTCAACCTAAGCATTAAATTCAACAGAGGTGAAGACAATTGATTTTTAGCCCTATTTGCATCTAACTCTCTAACTCATGAAATCCTTTGAAAACCTTAATCTAACTAAGAGATCTACTCAGATATGGAGAAAAGAAACACAGCAACAGATGAAAAGGAATTCATGAAATAAATCGCAGAAGAGATAATAGGGTTCAGAATTCTTCTCAAAGTGTAGCAGATTTCTTCTCCCAAAAGCTTACAAGTAAAAACTCTCTGGTTCAAAAATATTGTAAAAAGAAAGCGTAGAAAAAGTTCTGTAAAACGTGGGTCTGTTTCTGAGGCGGCTCTGGACTTTTTATTCTCTTTCTGGTCCCAGAATTAGGTAAAAATCGTTTTCCTTATTTTTCTCTCGGTTGGAGCAGGTGCTCCACAAAAGGTCGAAATCGGGAGCAGGTGCTCCGCGGAAGACTTCTTCAATTACGTATGAAATTTGCTCCTTTTTGCTCAGCTTCATCTCTTTTTGATCCAAAGTCTTTCAGACCATCCAATCCTCAGCTAAAGCCTCCTAGTCACATGAAACAACCTGAAAAAGACTCCAAAGACTCCTAAAAAGATTAGTAAACACAGATTAGAATGAGTCAAAATAGCCACTTATCAACTCCCCCAGACTTAAACCTTTGTTTATCCTCAAACAAACTAAAATCTAGTTCCAGAAAAATGATTGGACTATGGTGGGAACTCGTAAAAACTCAGAAGACCGTAAATTTGACCATAGCATGCGAATGACCTGTTGCAACATCAATCCAAATCTAACCTCCATGTACTTCTCCGTAGATATTGCAGCTTCCCAGATTAGATCCATAATTTTACAACATTATCCATATCCCATCATCGCTGGGTCTCACTGATGAAACCAATGCCAAGTACCTTCTAGACTCATTCCTATACTATACAATGACAAACTGACCAAAACACACAAAGGCATTCTTCCTCTCCCCCGAACTTATTCATTTGCAGGAGTTTTTTTTTTTCTTTTTTTTATTATCAAGGTTGTAGGTGAATAATGGGGTCACGGGAAACTTTCCTACCCCTCACTTCCAATCCTTGTGTGATCATTTCTCTCTAAAGTAAAACAGTGAAGTCACAGGAAATTTTCCTACCTTTTTACTTTGAAAGAAAATCATCTCATCTTTTCAGCTTTAGTTAACACTTAGAATAAGGGAGAGGAGTACCAATCTTTTTATCACACAGGTCCTTGTTTGTCAGGTATGAATGAGGAGTCAAGCCCTGTGAACACCAGTCACATCAATGAGGTAAAAAGAAGAGCTCAGAAATTAGCTTAGGTCAATGACTTTTGTCAGAAACATGGATGCCTCTAGTCCGCTGGTCAGCTCTTGGATTTTCCATTAGTCGGATCTAGACTGAGTCTGCAGCAATGGTCACTAAAAAGAACATGGTTTCACAAATGGTCTAAACTCATCACAGATTTGGTCCTAGTTCCCACAAGCTTTGACTTGACTCATATAACCAACTGACTCAAAGAAACAAAATGACTCAAAGAAACAAACTAAAAACTGACTCAAAGAAAATACTGAAAGAAAGAAAGCAAAAGAAAGAAGTACAAGAGACACGACCCTCCCCCGGACTTACTTCACACTGTCCCCGCGCATGTAGAGCACCCTGGCGGAGCAGGTGCTCCGAAACAGAGTTGGGTGCTCCCTCGTCTTTTGTTCGTCTGGAGCACTCAGCAGAGCAGGTGCTCCCGTCTCCCTCTGGTTGCTCCTTCGTCACTTTTTACGTGGTGAGCACCCTGTGGAGCAGGTGCTCCGACTAGGGATGGGGGTGCTCCTTCGTCAGTTTTTACGCTTTGAGAAACCAACCCAGCAGATGGAGCAGGTGCTCCGGTTGGGTGCTCTTCCTTCTTCTTCCTCAAATCTTTTCTTCCACGTTGAACAACTTTTACCTGTTTTTTTTTTCGAACACAAAGAACCTAAAACCAAAGTTAGTAGCTAAGAAAAACACAAAGTTAGAGACTCTTACCGGTGGGTTGCCTCCCACCAAACGCTTGTTTTAAGTCATTAGCTTTACTTGGAAAGCCATTTAGGCTTGAGGAGGATCGCTTAAGGTGACTGATTCACCCTCTGCGATATTTAGACCAGCAAGGTATGGCTTCAACCTCTGTCCATTGACAACAAACTCGCCTCCTATAGTGTCTAGCAACACTACAGCTCCATATGGTCGAACCTCCTTGATGGTGAATGGTGCAGACCATCTTGATCGCAGCTTCCCTGGAAACAATTTCAATCTAGAGTTAAAGAGCAATACCTAATCGTTTGGTGCAAAGTTTCTGTTGAGGATCCTCTTGTCATGGAAAGCTTTTGTCCTCTCTTTGTAAATCTTTGAGTTTTTATAAGCCAGGTGCCTAATTTCCTCCAGCTCATGCAACTACATCACTCTCCTCTCCTGAGCACTCCTAGCATCAAAATTCAGCAGCTTCACTGCCCAAGCAGCTTTGTACTCAAGTTCCACTGGAAGATGACATGCTTTTCCATACACCAAGTGGAATGGTGTAGTTCCCAAAGGTGTTTTGTAAGCTGTTCTGTATGCCCAAAGAGCATCATCAAGCTTCACTGCCCAATCCTTCCTTGTGGTGCTCATAGTCTTCTGCAGAATGTTCTTGATCTCTCTGTTGGAAACCTCAACTTGCCCACTCGTCTAAGGATGGTATGGGGTTTCCACCTTATGCTTTACACCATTCTTCTTCAACAATTTTTCAAAGACTTTGTTGATGAAGTGAGAGCCTTCATCGCTAATCACCACTTGGGGCACACCAAATCTGGGAAAAATGACATATTTGAACATCTTTAAAACCACATTTGCGTCATTTGTGGGACTAGGCAGAGCTTCCACCCACTTTGACACATAGTCAACTGCCACCAGAATATAGTCATTCCCATAAGATGATGTAAATGGCCCCATGAAGTCTATACCCCACACATCGAAAATCTCCACTTCCAAGATGAAATTTTGAGGCATCTCATTCCTCCTGCTAATGTTTCCTTGTCTCTGACTTGACTCACACCTGGATATGAATCTCTGCGCATCTCGGAACATAGTAGGCCACCAATACCCAGCTTGCAGAATCTTTGACACTGTTTTAATAGTGGCAAAGTGACCAGCATAAGGTGAACCATGGCAATGAAACAAGACCCCAGGTATCTCCTCATCAGCTACACATCTCCTGAAAATCCCATCAGAGCAATGCCTGTATAAGTAAGGCTCGTCCCAAAAGTAGTGCCTTACATCCTTCAGAAACTTCTTCTTCTTGTTTCCCACGAAATTTGCAGGTTCCTGCTCTGCAGCAAGATAATTTGCAATCTCTCCAAACCATGGGAAACCAGAATGCCGATCTACGTCAACAGAGTTGCAAAAAATCGTCAGAGCAGGTGCTCCAGGTTGGAGCAGGTGCTCATCGAACCCAGAAACATCTATGGCGTAAACTTGTTCATCAAGAAGGCTGTCATCTAATGTAATGTCATCATCAATCTTCAGCCTCGGCAAGTGGTCTGCAACACCATTATTCATCCCTTTTTGTCTTTAATCTCCAAATCAAACTCCTGCAGCAAGAGGATCCATCTAAGGAGCATTGGCTTGGCATCCTTCTTCGTCAACAGGTATTTCAGCGCTGCATGGTCTGTGTGAACAACAACTTTCGACCCAACAAGGTAAGAACTGAACTTCTCAAAGGCATAAACCACTGCAAGAAGCTCCTTTTCAGTTGTGGCATATCTGCATGGAGATTTGTTGAGTGTTCGGCTGGCATAATAGATGACATGGAGCCTTTTTTCTTTCCTCTGTCCCAGCACTGCTCCCACTGCATAATCACTAGCATTGGTCATGACCTCAAAAGGCAGTTCCCAATCTGGTGGCTGGACAATAGGAGCACTGACCAAAGCTCCTTTTATCGTGTGAAATGCCTCCAAACATGCATCATCAAACTCGAATTTCACATCCTTGCACAGCAACTGCGTCAGAGGTCTATCCTTGAGAAGTCTTTGATGAAGCGTCTGTAAAAACCAGCATTACCCAGAAAACTGCGAACGCCTTTGACTGTTGTTGGTGGCTGCAAACTCATCATCCCCTTGATCTTTGCCCTGTCCACTTCGATCCCTTTCTCTGAGATTTTGTGTCCCAACATGATCCCATCTCTCACCATGAAGTGGCATTTCTCCCAGTTAAGCACCAGATACTTCTCCTCACACCGCTGCAAGACTCTGCACAAATTAGACAAACAGATAGAAAAAGAGCTTCCATAGACAGAAAAATTGTCCATGAAAACTTCCATTATGTCTTCAATCAGGTTAGTAAAAATCGACATCATGCAGCGTTAGAATGTTGCCAGAGCATTACACAAGCCAAAATGCCATAAGGGCATGTGAATTTTGTCTTCTCCTGGCCGCCTGGATGGATTGGGATCTGAAAGAAACCTGAATAGCCATCTAAAAAGCAGTAGTAAGGGTGGTTAGCCAAACTTTCAAGCATCTGATCGATAAATGGTAAAAGAAAATGATCTTTGAGTTACAGCATTCAATTTTCTGTAATATATGCACATTCGATGCCCAGTAACAGTTCTTGTTGGTATCAATTCATTCCTATCATTTTTTATCACAGTGATGCCACCTTTCTTAGGAACTACATGAACCGGACTAACCCAATTACTATCTGAAATCGCATAGATCACACCAGCTTCTAGAAGTTTCATTATCTCTTTCTTAACAGCATCTTGTAGATTCGGGTTTAACCTCCTCTGATGTTCTACAAAAGTCATCGATTCATCTTCTAGATGTATTCTATGCATGCAAAGATCTGGAGAAATCCCTGGAATGTCATCTAGTGATTATCCTAGAGCTTTCCTATACTTTCTAAGTTCACAAAAAAGCAAGGAAATCTCTACATTGTTCAATTCAGAGTTCACTATCACATGGTATGTCGAATTGGGTCCCAGAAACGCGTACCTGAGCCCCACAAGAAGGGGTTTGAGCTCAAGCTTTGGAGCTCTCAATTCGCTCCAAGGTCCATCAATCAAACCATCGGGAGCAGGTGCTCCAGGATTCGGAGCAGGTGCTCCATCGGCTTTTTCTGTAGTTGAGATCTCCTTGCCTTCTAAGCTCATGTACGCCACCAGCCTTTGCATCCTCGTGCTTGCATTCAGCATCCTTGCAAACCCATCAGCTTCTTCACTCAAATACCCATATTCTCCTTCGGATTTTGTGAGTACAACTTCCAAAGGATCAATGGCCAAAACCTCTTCAGAAACCTCTTCAACAATGTCTGAACCATCATCTATGACAAATGTCTGTCCGTCCAGCATTGGTTTCTTGAGAAGTTTATTCATCTCAAATCGCACCACCATATCTCCCAGCTGGAGATCTATAACACCTCCTTTCACATCTATGATTGCACCAGCTGTGCATAAGAAAGATCGTCCCAATATCAAAGGATCCTTGGGTTCTTCATTAACCTCCAGAACCACAAAAGCTGCTGGAATGAGTGTATCGCCTATCTGAACATGCAAATCCTCAAGTATACCAACAGGAAATTTGGTTGATCTATCAGCGAACACCATCGAGATTTTTGTCGGTTTGAATCTGGTGTAACCCAATCGCTTGGCTACAGAATAAGGCATCAGATTCACACTTGAACCCAGATCGCAGAGAGACCTTGCAAACAGCACATTCCCAATCCTGACTGAGAGAACAAACCTTCCTGGATCACTTCTCTTCTTCAGCACTTTGTTCTGAAGCACAACACTGCACTCCTTCGAAACCATCATGACATTCTCTTCCTCAACAGCTTTCCCAGACACTAACCCCTTCATGTATCTTTTAAGGGCTGGTATCATCTGAACAGCATCATCTAGAGGGAGTTTCACAGTCAAATTCTTCACCATCTCCTTGCACTTTGCCTCTTCTAAGTCCTTGCAGGACTTTTTAGGTGGAGCTGGATAAGGTACCTTAGGCGTGTAAACCCTTGCAGGAATGTTTGCTGGAGCAGGTGGCTGGAGCAGGTGCTCCGTCGCTGGCTTAGGGTGCTCCATCGTCAAATCTTCGTCTGGAGCAGGTTCTCCCGATTTTGGAGCATGTGCTCCGGTTGGGGAAGAATTCTCCATCGTCTTTTTTATGTCATGAGTTGGTTCCTCTTCTTGGAGCAGGTGCTTCACGTCCTTTTCCTTCCTCTTTTTTGAGACAAAACTTGTTAGTGCAGCATGCAGAGTCTTCCCACTTCTCAGCTCAATAGCATTCACAAACCCATTCCTGGGGTTTTCACCTTTTCCAGGGAGAGTTCCAGGTGATCTCTTCACAGCTTCTGTAGTTTGAGATACCTGAACATCCAGCTTCTTTACATGAGTCCACACTGTTTCATACTTGCCATTCAAATCATTGTACATAGTGTCCACTTTGGCATTAATCTCCATGGAAGACTTTTGCTGATTAACCAGCAGCTGTTGCATCAAGCTTTTCAGCTCATCTTGCAAGTTATTTGAGGAACTTGAAGAAGGCTGCAGACTTGTGAAAGGCAACTTCTGCTGATTTCCACCTTGAAACCGATTCTGATTGGTGATGAACTGTTTTCCTTGGAAGTTGCTGGAGAAGTTCTTCTGAAATCATGACTGATTCTGCACTCCTTGCTGCTGATAGACCTGATCCTGAGGGTTCTCAACATTGTTGCTCCTGTAGGACAAATTTCGGGTGGTTCCTGAAGTTGTTGAAGCTGCGATTCTGCACATACCCTTGTCCATTCAAAAAGTTCACCTCCATCTGATCATCATCCTCTGCTTCTACAAACTCTTGAGCAAGAGGAGTATTACGAATCTCATCAGCAAAATGCACAGATTTCAGGTTCTCTTTCAACAGCAGATTCACCTTTGCTGTAAGCTCATCGATCTTGCTCAACTGCTTTGCTAGACCTGTCATACTCTTGGGATTTGTTGCTGGAGCTTGCAGCTAAGTTCTCATGCAACTCATAAGCACCTGCTTTGGACTTAGTCATGAAATCGCCATTTCTGGCTGCATTCAACGCATTCCTGTAATCCCAGTTGACACAATTATAAAAGGTTGAAAGAATCTGCTCATCAGAGAACCCATAGTGAGGGCACTCTCTTTGGTACTCCTTGTACCTTTCCCAAGCTTCGCAGAAAGCTTCACCAGGTTGCTGTCTGAACGAAGAGATCTTATTCCTCAGAGCTGCAGTTTTAGACTTAGTGTAGAAGTGGTCCAAAAGTGCTGATCTGCATTCTTCCCATGTAGTCAATGACCCAGCTGGTAATGACTTCAACCAGCGCAAAGCCTTTTCCGCAAATGAGAACGGAAAAAGCTTGCACTTCAGAAAATCGCCTGGTATCCCATTTGATCCAGTCGTGCTGCAAATCTCCTCAAAATTCTCGATGTGGCCCATCGGAATCTCAGCAGGAAGCCCATGAAAAAGATGCTGCTTCACCAATGAGATCAGCTGAGGTTTGATCTCAAAGTCTTGCCTCTGAATGGTTGGAGGAGCAATCGCAGCTCTGTTTTGGTAGTAAGCATGCGGATTGTCCTTGTCTCCAATAGGAGGTTATGGCTGCGCCTTGTCTTGCTGCGCCTTGTCTTGCTGCGCCTTTTGCAGCTGCTCCAATTGCTGTCGAAGCTGTTGCAGCATGTTGTCATTGTTGCCTTGATCGCCCATGTTGGCTTGAATAGGCCTTGACGTCTATTTTCTCGCTCGACTTTTGCTAATTCGGTGTTTGACAAAGAAACAAGATCGGTGCAGTTGCTTCTTGTGGATATGTTTGACATACACCTGAAACACACGCAAACAAGAGAACAGAGAAAAAGTTAGTAAAGGTCTTAGTCTGAATTTCAAACCAAGAATTAGA
>NW_006256342.1:8869510-9028716 GCF_000478725.1 Eutrema salsugineum
TTTCTACTGCAATAGAACAGTGATGTAGTTGTATTATAAAAGATTCGGAATCCAGAGGACCAGTGTGCACTCTATGACTTTGCGAGGATTGAATTAAAGCTAAGACAAAGATGATTTGATGCGAAAACTAAAGAAGTAAACAAAACGGCAAACAATGATTTAAATTCGAATTTCGACAGACACTAGATCAAGACAATTCGCAGGAATTTCAGAGATAACAATCAGATGACTATTCAGGACAAGGTTAAACACAAGTCTTGAACTCAAACAGAAATGCATATCGACCCACTGTCGTGGCATCGATAACTTTATCTAACAACCTAAATTCTAAACTGTCGTTTGAACTTAGAAAATTGCAGACAAGCATTAACAATCTGGTTTGATCTGTTCAAGATTTGCCTTATCTTCAACTGTCGTTGGCTAAGGACAAATCGCTCACCAATGTTAATTCTAACAACCTATTACACTTTTGATGAATAGATTAACCTAAAATCATAAATCGAGTGATCAGTTCAACCTAAGCATTAAATTCAACAGAGGTGAAGACAATTGATTTTAAGCCCTATTTGCATCTAACTCTCTAACTCTTGAAATCCTTTGAAAACCTTAATCTAGCTAAGAGATCTACTCAGACATGAAGAAAAGAAACACAACAACAGATGAAAAGGAATTCATGAAATAAATTGCAGAAGAGATAATAGGGTTCAGAATTCTTCTCAAACTATAGCAGATTTCTTCTCCCAAAAACTTACAAGTAAAAACTCTCTGGTTCAGAAATATTGTAAAAAGAAAGCATAAAAAAAGTTCTATAAAACGTGGGTCTGTTTCTGAGGCGGCTCTGGACTTTTTATTCTCTTTCTGGTCCCAGAATTAGGTTAAAATCATTTTCCTTATTTTTCTCCCAGTTGGAGCAGGTGCTCCACACAGAAGGTCGAAATCGAGAGCAGGTGCTCCGCGGAAGACTTCTTTAATTACGTATGAAATTTGCTCCTTTTTGCTCAGCTTCATCTCTTTTTGCTCCAAAGTCTTTTAGACCATCCAATCCTCAGCTAAAGCCTCATAGTCACATGAAACAACCTGAAAAAGACTCTAAAAACTCCTAAAAAGATTAGTAAACACAGGTTAAAATCAGTCAAAATAGCCACTTTTCAAACTACATGTGGTAAAAGAGACCGTTTTTTATTGTTCCCCAAATAAGAAACGTTTCTAAAACTTTTGGGCTTGAATCAAATATATATATATATATATATTATTATTATTATTATTATTATTATTATTATTATTATTATTATTATCCTAGTCTAAGAAACGCCCAAGAGACCCAGATTAAGATGGTCTAAGAGGTCTTTAGAATCACTAAGCAATGTGCAGACTCAAACTCATTGCCTGGTTTGAACCAATACAATGCACTAAACATATCATAGAAATTAAAAGAATACAGAATTTCTCAGTTCAGATATAACTTACCACTTTCCACCAATATGTCTAATTTTAGCTATCAATTCCTCATACAATCCTCAATTCTCCTCTGTCATAGAATTGTCCATCTATCTCGTCTATGAGTTTACTTTGACTAAATTAAGACCTTTAAAACTAAAGAACAAGCGGAAAACTTACTTCGACTTGGCTCTTCTTGGCCACATTCGACCAGTCCTTCGCATGAATACTTGTCCTCCAATCAAAGTCAATGATTAGCATCGTCTCTGGTTAGTGATTGACGGCAGAGAAGCAAGTAATGTAATCTCCTGTTTTGACCGCTGTTACAAGCCAGCTTTGCGAAAGAAAGTTGGTCCCTGAACTTGGAGACCTCGTTCCGGATCATATGCTCAGCTTGTGGCTTCACAAACATACAAGTAGTGTCCAGTTTCAGTACTTAGGAACATCACTGCAAGAAGAAGAAAACAAGAACAAAAAAAACGTAAATAAAAAACTGAAGATAAAAGATGTGATTCATTACAGTATCAACAAGAAAAGTAAAATCTACCAGGAACTAACACTTGAATGTAGCAAAATCCAGCCATTGGAATCAACTGAAAGCTCGGTTAATTTGGGATTTGACATTACTGAACATTACGCCTCTCAGCTCAAAAACACACAACCTCATCAAAAGATGATCATACGAGCAAAGAAGGCTTAACCCGGAGGCAGAAACAGTAACCGATGCTTCTTTCTTTGAAACTATACTAATGATTTCAGAAATCACCTTTGAGTCAGGCTCTGGTTCGTTATATGGAATGTGCAACAAGCGGTGACATAAAGCTAGGTCCTCACTGCCAATTAAAAAAAATCGAAACAGGTGTGAAGAAGGAGAATCAAAAGTAATCATTTTCTCCAAATCCATTTTCGTGCAGATGACTAGGAACAAGCAAAACAAAATTGAAGCAGCTATAAAAAGACAAAAGTACTGAAGAAGAGAGAATGGAGACAGCAAAACTGACCGTGCGCGCTTGTAGAAGGTACTACGAAGCATATCCGCAATGGCACACCGGCGATTTATCGATTCTGAATTTAAAGGGTTTAAGCAGGAAGCGACGACTCTGTTGGTAATAGAAGTCATAACGAATGGACTTACTGGCTGTACTTGATTCTGGCCGGTGTGATAGATATCGTCGGTAAAAAAATTAGGAGAAGAACAATGAAGAAAAAAATGGTCGATATGGTCGAGAGATGGTGAGGGAAATGGTCTCTCCAATAATTTTCCACATAAACGAATGAGAAAGTGCCATGTGAGTTAAGAACTTTTCTCTAAGAACTGGTTCTAAAATTTTTTCTTTAAAAACCGATTCTAATAAAAATTGAACTTTTACAATTATTTTAAACTCAATAAATGTTAAGAGCCCCACATAAAAACTCTTCTGAACCCTGCGTTGGACCTGCTCTTATAAATCTGAATGAAATTTACTATGTTGCCAAGATCTTAGAGCATCATTATCTCTAGAATCTATAAAAGTTTTTTTATAAATTATTTTTATTAAATTTAGGGAAGAAAAAAAGAAGAAAGAGAAGGAAAAAGAAATGGTTGGAAAAAAAGAAGAAAGAGAAAGGAATAGAATTTATTCTAGCCAATGAAAATCTGACACATGCACTTTTTTTTTTTTGTCGTCAACACATGCACTTAAACACAGTTTTTTTTAAAATCCCAAATAAGGATCATTTCTTGACCAAATCAGCAATTAATTTTTATTTTAAGAGAATATTACCATTATATGTACTTTTTGAAAGTATAATTGCCAAAAAAATACTTTCTAGAAATGGTGAACTTATTTTACTTTGCTCCGATTTTTTGACTTTTTTGACATTCTTTTCTTTTTATCTTCTATTTACCTACAGAAAAATATTAAAACATACGTGACCCACTTAAATTCACTAATCAGCTTCCACACACTAAATCGCATAGGATCCACCTTAATTCATCAGCTTCCACACACTAAATTTTTTTTTGGATGAATGTTAAATTTATTCAAACCCGAAAAAAAAACATCGTTTCTACATCAAGGATGCGAGCGTTTTAATAAGAACATAGGCTAGAGCTTTTAAAAAGTAAAAAAACAACACAGATGAAATCATATCCTGGTTGTTAACCAGGTTTGTAACCCATCTTCGTACTTAGTGTCACCAAGCATTCTGATTGATCTAAAGCGGTTTTTCATCCCCTTATCGATGAATGTGATCAGAGTGGCTACTGTTTTTGGAATGGATCCATGTCTTCTGTCATTTCTCTCCCTCCATAGAACATGAATAGTCATCTGAAATAGGTAGCGCAGAGCAAAATTTTGTAATCGATTACTCCTTGGACTAGAAATGATCGAAACCAAATCCGCCCAAACATTTGTGTAGTCTCTTAAGAGTATTCCCTTGGCCAAATTTTCCCAGACCTGCGACGAGTAGGGGCAGGAGAAGAAAAGGTGAGAGCGCGTTTCGTAGGGGTCCTGGCACAACACACAAGCTGTAGATGCATTTGGTGTCCATCGATGTACTCTGTCTGCCGTTGATAAGCGATCATGTATGGCAAGCCAAGTTATAAAAGCATTTCACGGGCTGTTATGTGTAAACCAAATTCCTTTTGACCAGCTAATCCGAGGGAATCTTTGTCTGATGTGTTCTCGAGTGGCTTTTGTATCAAACACCGGTTTAAAAATGTTCTCCTTACTCTTCCAGAGAAACTTGTCATCCACGTTCGCTCGGAGCTGAAGCTTTGCATTGTCAAATTGCATCTTCAATGGTGTTTAGACTTTGGACTCTATGTCGTTGACGCCTGTGCGAGCTCAATACCTCACTAACCGTCGCTTCCTCTCTGATGCCCATATCCACTATTCCCCTAGCACCAAGTAATTTAAGTATCTGCCCCTGTGGTGACCAGTTTTCATACCAAAACAGTGTGGATCTACCATTCCCAGCTCAACACGAAAAAACTCTGCAGCTCTTTCACGCATTTGCAGAATTTTCTTCCACATCCAAGAGCCCGGCGAATTGCTTGTGGGTTCTGGTGTAGTCCAAATTGAGCCATGGCGCATTAGATTATGCCTTATCCATCTCACCCAAAGAGAGTCAGCCATTACTAGTCGCCACACCAGTTTTAAAAGACTAACCTCGTTCGCTTCATGGATACTTTTTAAACCAAGACCTCCTTCCTCTCGTGGTTTGCATACACTCTTCCAGGCAATCTCCGCTTTCCGTAGATTCAAGTCAGGACCAGACCACAAAAACGCAGAGCAGATTCGTTCGATTTCAGCAATACATCCCGCTGGTAATCGAAACGCAGATAACCAAAAATTGAGAGTGCTTGCAACTACCGATGACAGAAGCTGTAATCTTCCACCAAATGACAGAGCTCGAGCATTCCAAGAATTGAAGTTGCCCTTGATTCTGTCGATGAGCGGCATATAATCCAGAGATCTCATTTGCTTCGTGAGTAGAGGTAACCCAAGATACCTCACAGGTAAAGATCCAAACTCAAAAGGAAAGTTCTGCGAAATACTCTCTCGAACAGAGTCTGTTACACCAGCGATAAAAATTGTTGATTTCTCAACACTAATCCTTAGCCCACAGCGTTTTGAGAAGTCATCAAAAACCCCAAAGATTCCCTGAATCGATCTCAATGTCCCATCAGAGAATACCATTAAATCATCAGCGAAGCAGAGATGCGTTAAGCTTATGTTAGAGCACTTAGGATGAAATCCAAATTTCTGTTCAATCGCTGCTTTATCTAACATTTTGGATAACACATTCATACAAATGACGAATAGATACGGCGACAGAGAACAACCTTGCCTTGGACCCCTAGAACTGCCAAAATAACCACACAACTCGCCATTAACTTGTACAGAGAACGAGGCCGTTGATATGCACAAGTCGATCCAATGTATAACTGCAGGTGGCAAATTCAAAGCTTCCAATGTGCGAATTAAAAAATCCCAGTTGACCGTGTCAAAAGCCTTTGAAACATCAATCTTCAGAGCACACCTTGAAGAGATAATACTTTTATGATATCTAGCTACCAGTTCGGAAGCGAGCAGCAGATTTTCGATCAGAAGCCGATCTTGCACAAAGGCTGATTGGTTGGAAGCAATGAATCTTGGTAGAAGTTGCTTCAATCTGTTAGCCAATATTTTTGAGATTACTTTATATAAGACATTGCAACATGATATCGGTCAAAAATCTTTCATCTCTTTTGTCCCTTCTTACTTTGGAATAAGTGCCAGAATGGTGGAGTTAACCCCTTTCGGAAGAAATCCTTTGATGAAAAATGATTGCATCCCAACCACAAAATCGCCCCCTATGATCTCCCAGCTCTCTTTAAAAAACTCCACCGTATAGCCATCAGGTCCTGGCGACTTATTCGAAGCCATAGCGAATAAGACCCCTTTCACCTCCTCTGCTGTAACCTCTTTCAACAAGTTCTCCTCTGAACACTGGAATCCAAGTAACTCTTGAATATCATGAACATTTGTCTCGGAGATGTCATCTGGAGCGAAGTTAAGGAACCCCTGAAAATGATTCACCGCTGCTTCTTTAATTTCATTCCTCTCTGTTATTAAAACACCATCTTGCGCTAGCTCTCGGACACCATTCCGTGCCACTCTGCATTTTATAGCTCGATGAAATATCTTATTATTTCTATCACCAACCTTCAGCCAATGAAGCTTTGCCTTTTGAGCTAAGAACCTCTCCTCCAGAGACACATTCCTCTCCCATCGATCAAAAGCCTTAGATTCTTCTTGTTGATGTCGCTGCGAAGGGTCATTCAAAGTCTATTCTTGCTTGTAACAGAGCAACTCGTAGTCCTCCTTTACCCTGCGGGATATATCACTCAGCAAGTCCCTAGAAACAGCTCTCGCTATTGGTTTCAGCATCTTCAGTTTTTTTGAAAAACGGAAGGTTGCCGAAGTTGAATGGAACAGAGGGTTTGTTGAATCCCAGTATTTCCTGAGTGCATCTTTAAACTGTTAAGTTTTGGCAATCACGTTTAAGAACTTAAAAGGCTTCTTAGATTTTCGAGTCGTAGCATCAACGTAGAACCTACAACGCAAGTGGTCTGAACAACCGCCTGCTTCAAAAACGCAGTATGAGCTTTAAAAATGATCCAACCAGGCATCATTAACCAACAACCTATCAAGTTTCTTGCATATCAACCCCTCCGATCTTTTATTGCACCATGTAAGCAGAGGTCCATGTGACCCCATATCGCTCAAGTCGCAATCGCGAACAGCTGCTTGAAAATCCTCCATTCCTGACGCTATAATCGAGCCAGAATCAGCCCCCGAGTGCTCTTCTCTGGATAGTATCTCATTAAAATCACCCATTATCATCCATTTCATCCTCCAGTAGATCGGTGAAGTAGCCAAATCTCTTAGATTTCTCCATAAATTTTTCCTCTCTTCCAAGAAGTTAGAGCCATACACAAAAGAACATAAAATTCCTCCACTCCTTGCAATTTCACTAAAACCGTAATCATCTGACTTGTCTTTAAAACAGGGGTATGTCTAACAGATTCATGCCAGATTACCCATATTCTCCCCAACTGATGGTCCTCGTAGTTGTTTAGGTGTGATCAATTTGGAAAAACCTTTGCAACTATACCATCAGCTTTACTTTCTACCACCCGAGTCTCCAGAATACCACCGAACAAAAAGTCACAGTCTCTGCACCAACTACTCATAATCTTATGTTTCTTTTTCTGATTAAAACCTCTCAAGTTCCAAAAAAAAACCCGACATTACTGATTGGATTTAGTTGGACGACCCTTGTTTCTCTTTCCCGTAGCCTGAGTGGGATTCGGGTTTAGGGGAGGCTTTACAAATTTGTGTGTCAATTTTGAGCCTCTCGGAAGAGGGACTCGGCCACTCGCTACCAGATTTGCAGACTGTTCTTGGATTTCACCTTGGGTCTGCTGCTCATTGTCAACAGATTCCTCAGCTTCGTCTTTGTCATTCTCAATATCTCTGTTCTCCTCCTTCCCCTCATCATGATCCGTTTCCTCATTTAATAATGAAGCGAACCTCGATCCTGATCCCTCAAGCTCTCCCACGTTTACTTCCCTCTATTTTGGTGATTTCCTTGCCAGAGATTTAAATTTCTCCCACACTTCCTCCTCCACATTTTTCTCTCGCGTGGAGCACACTTCAATCAGACCTCCCTCTCCTCCCCTCTTTACAGACGAAGTTGGGGTATCAGTATGTTTCTTACTTCCTCCATCCCCTTTCAGATCTTTCTCCTTCGATAAAGCAGAGGTTGCTTGCTTGCGAGATCTAACATCAATCTCCATCGAGATAGGCACTTCCACAGGGGCTTCCTTATCTCTACGGATATCTGATTGTGGACTTGTAGCTGGAGATTTTGTTTGTCTGCTCAAGATAATCTTATCACCAGGCACCGCTTTGCAATCTGCTGCGCAGTGACCCCATTTAGCACAAGAAGTATATCTTGGTGGCATCCAGGGGAACTCGTAGTAAACCACTGTGTCCAAACCTGTCGAGGATTTGAAATCAAACGATTCTGGTAGCTTCCTATGTAAGTTAACGTCCACAAACACCTTTGCTTCCTCAAAATTTGTTGCCCACAACGTATCCTGATGCAATTTCTTCGGTTCACCAAGAGGACTAGTAAAAAAACTCAGTCCTTTCCAGGAAAACATCGAGCTGGGAACATTCCGTAACACCACCCACATCGGAATAGAGGTGATTTCCGGTTGAGCTTATTCAACAATCGGACTCCACTTAGACATGATCATTGGGACGTTTTTTATGCTCCACATTTCTCTTCGTAAGACTCTGTTCCGAATTGTAGGATCAGAAATCTTGAACTTTATGGTGGTTTCGTCAACAACGAAAACCTCAACTTTTTGGATTTATCACCAAGCGTCCAAATCCGATTCACCGTCATGTGTATCAACCCAACATGAGGAGCTTTCGAGCCGAACTTGCCCACCAAACAATCTTCCCACAGCGGCGGGGCATCCTCAAAATCACTATCAGGAACATTAATAGTGTCTACACCATTAACTTCCTCTACCACCACATCATAAGATCGCAATTTGGAGGCTTCCGAGGCCACAGATGCCCAGGATTTCCCCAAGGTTTTTGCAGCTCCCACCTTCGCATCTCCAGTCTCGACCCTCTCCGCTTTGCGAACCGCCTTCGATTCCTTCCCCTTCACAACTCCCTCTGCTCGTTTTTCCTCCACCGACCGAGAAACCCCACCTCTCTGAGATCCATCAACTTTGATCTCCTCATCCACTCCCACAACCTTCGAGCCTGAAACCTGTGTCTCCGGAATCACCACAGCCAAGTCGCTTGATTCCCGAGTCTGAACTGCATCCTCCGTCGCATCCTGCACAACCTCCGGCGGTGGAACGAGGTGTTTCGGCCCGCTATAGCACTCACTTGGGCCGCAAGATTCGAGAAACCCTAGAGTAGAAAATCGCCAATTGAGTCGTCCTGCTGACGTGTCCTTTTTTTTAATTTCAAAATTAAGAAAAGGTTGTTTCCACCACACACTAAATTGCACAGAATCTACATATATATGCAACTATATGGATACATATGTAAATATGCACATATGTTTATATAGTTACATCCATCTATAACATATACACATAAATATGCATATATATTTATATAATTGTGTCTATATATATGTATTTATATGGATATATATGTAAATATACATATATATCTATATAGTTACATCTATCTATACTCTATGTACGTGGATATGCAAAAGGAATAAAATAGTCATTTGTCTTAACCAAATAGAAAAAAGTATGTCTTTTGGTAATTAAATTTAAAAGTACCTGAATATTACATTTTCAAAAAATACACATAATGGTAACACACTCTTAATTTAGTTAAAAAAATATCTAAGAAACTATATTAGAAGCTAGCAATAATGATGGTCTCATAAACAAAGTTTTGCAAAGTTATGTCACAAAACCAGTCAACTCTGAGATAAAATTAGAAGTACCTGAGATAAAATTAGAAATTATGTCACAAAATCAGTCAACCAAATAGAAGAAAAATATGTTTTTTGGTAATTAAAACTTAAAAGTACTTAAATATTATATTTAAAAAAAATACACCTAATGGTAACACACTCTTATATTAATTAAAAAAAATCTAAAAAACTATACTAAAAACCAGCAATAACAATGGTCTCATAAACAAAGTTTTGCAGAGTTAAGTCACAAAACCAGTCAACTTGAGATAAATTAGGAAGAAAAAAAGTTTCAGCATTATTTGACTAAATTTTTCGTCGGCAACTAATTTAAAAAATAAACACATAAAATCAAAAATTAACAGATACAAAATCTTAATCCTTTTCTTCAATATACGTAATGAAACGACCTTTCCAAATTTAGAACGTCATCATCATTTGCCTTCGATTCCTCCGCTCTCTACTCTCTCACTCTTTACTACTTAGCTTCCCTCTCAGAATCTAAACGCATAAAAAACAAAAATTAGCGTCTCCAAAACGCACCTTTCGCATCTCTGAGGCGTTTTGCGTTCAGCGTTTCCGGCGATGGCTCTCCAAGCCACTACTTTCTGCTTCTCCGGGCCTACTCTCCGATCAAATCCTCCTCACTTACTATCCTCAAAGCGTCGTACCGCCATTAAATCTGCTTCTTCGGGTCTCTCTTCTCCGCCGCTGCTCTCAGTTTCACGATCTAATACCAAAGGTTAAAGCTTTTCTCATCAGTCGAAATTATCTTAAGATTTCAGAAATTCTCTTGAAATGCTGAAGTAGCAGAATCTCGTTGATCCCTAGATTGTTCTTGATCCATTGTTTCGATGATGACTGTGTTTTAACTTAGTATGCTTAAGCTGCAATTGAAATGTATGTAATTAAAGTAACATGAATTGTTCTTAGATGTCTCTCAAAATCTATTTTTGCTGCTTATGAATCTAAGTATCTCTTAAACATACTTAACAGTTCATAAGCTGCAATTTATGAATCTAAGTATCTCTTAGATATTCTTACTGTTCAAGTATCTATTTGCTGCTTAGAACTTGCTGGTTTCTTGTTTTATGCTTGTTTTTACTTTTGGCGATTTGATTCAACAAAGAATATGTTTTTTAAAGAGATGCATATGCACTAATGCACATGAGTACATGACTACATATATAAAGTTGTTGAAGAGCTTTTGCTTTGTGGTTTAAAAGGAAGAGCATTCTCTAGCGATGGCTCAACGCAAGAGTCTCCCTCTGTGGTGTGTTTTGGTGAAATGCTGATCGATTTTGTGCCAACAACTAGCGGACTGTCTTTAGCCGAGGCACCAGCTTTCAAGAAGGCTCCAGGCGGTGCGCCTGCGAATGTAGCCGTAGGCATCGCTCGACTCGGTGGTTCATCAGCTTTCATTGGGAAGGTGAGGCAAAGGTTGTGCTTACTTTACAGCTTTTAAAATCGAAAACTCCGATCTTTCTTTAGTTTCTTGAGAATATGCTAATGTTGTGGTGCACAGGTTGGTGAAGATGAGTTTGGTTATATGCTTGCCAATATTCTAAAGGATAATAATGTGAACAATGGTGGCATGCGTTTTGATCCTGGAGCCAGAACTGCTTTAGCTTTTGTGACTTTGACAAGCCAAGGGGAACGAGAGTTCATGTTCTATCGAAATCCCAGTGCCGACATGCTGTTACAAGAATCTGAGCTTGATTATGATTTGATTAAAAAGGTAAATACTAAATTTGATACAGTGCACAACACCATACATTTTGAGTCCTCTTTGATCAAACTTCATTGATTATTTTAGTTGTGCTCGATCTTTTCTTGATCTGTTCATTTCATACATGATCTCATCTGGTAAAGGCTTTAATGTAGAGCATAACAGTATACCAAAAGTTTAAGAGTTATATTCACTGGATTTTGGGGCTTGTGAAACTATGAAGCAATATTGTGAATAGTATAAACTAAGGTAAAGTAATTGGGACAAGATGAAGTAAAGAAGATATGATCCTAAGCTTCCATGTTTCTATTTTTAGTTGTTACCTAAAACATTTTGTTCTCTGCATTATGTGGTTTCATCATATACTGTTGCTTTTGTGTCCTTGATGTCTCCACTAATTGATCCTAATCTTCCATATTTATATGTTCAGTTGTTACTTTAAACATTTTGTTTTCCTGAATTATGTGGTTTCATTATACACTTTTGACTCCTTGATGTCTCCATTATATATCCATCTTGTCTCTACATCAACCCCTCTGCAAGTGTTTGCATATAATATAGCATATAGCAAACCACATATCGGTTTCAGTTCTCATTCCATAGTCCTTTTGCTTTTGTGGCAGGCCAAGATATTTCATTACGGCTCGATAAGTCTCATCACAGAACCATGCAAGTCTGCCCACATTGCTGCAGCAAAAGCTGCAAAAGATGCTGGTGTGATTCTTTCATATGATCCAAACCTTAGGCTCCCGTTGTGGCCTTCTCCGGATAACGCTAGGGACGAGATTCTTAGCATTTGGGACACTGCTGATATCATAAAGGTTTTTTTTTATATACATTTGGGTATATAATATTTTCCCTTTTGGTTCTCAACTGAAAACTTGTTGTGTCTCTGTTTTGAATCTTTTATAAAGATAAGTGAAGAGGAGATTGAGTTTCTAACAAAAGGAGAAGATCCTTATGATGAAACTGTTGTCCGCAAGTTGTTCCATCCTAAGCTAAAACTACTTCTTGTCACCGAAGGCCCTGAAGGCTGTCGATACTACACCAAGGTGTGAAATGAAAAGTCACTCTCTTCCTTCTTGGTTTTGAGACACTTGTCCAAACCTTAAAGCGTATCGTAATGTGAACTTCGTATCCTCTAATCATTACTAATCTAACTTAACAGGATTTTTGCGGGAGAGTGCGTGGATTGAAGGTTGAAGTCGTGGACACGACAGGTGCTGGAGACGCGTTTGTTGCGGGAATACTATCGCAACTAGCAAATGATCTCTCCTTGCTTCAGGTAACTTCTTGAATTCTTGTCATTTTGGGTTTGAAAGCGTTTGATAAGCCAAGAAAACAGTAACTCTACTTGAGGGAAGTTTAGGCTATAGCTCTACTATAACCAGCCTAGAAGTGGATGTAGCAGTAGTGTTGAGTTAGTTAAAGAGCAGTTAGTGATCGGCTAAATTTATAAGAATTGCAGTTTCGTAGCTTTGTTTTTATCAGATTTAAAGCACATTGTACCATTCATGACCACAAAATGAAAAAACCTGAGTTGTTTGACACAGGACGAAGAACGATTGAGAGAGGCTCTATTGTTTGCGAATGCATGCGGGGCCTTAACAGTTAAAGAGAGAGGCGCAATTCCTGCACTTCCCACGAAAGAAGCTGTACTTGAGGCCTTACTCAAACCTGTCATCTAACATCAAACAAAAATCAAAATGAGAAACAATGTAAGCAGATTCGTGTTCTTTTTTTTGTTTCACAGATTTGTATTTGTTGTTGTTATTGTTGTTGTATCATAGCTATTTAGTGTATCATGCCATTGTTTTCTTATGCTAGTAGCTAAGTAACTAAGCCTATCTCATGTCAAATCAAGAGGTATTTTTTATTATTATTAGTTCTCTCTAGTTTACTGAATTAGAAAGAAGCAAAACAAAGAGGAAAATTGACATATCACATATCAGAAACAGCACAAAGGTAAGCTTCTCTTTCCGTTGATTTTTCTTTTCGTTTGTCTTGTTAAACATTGTTTTCTCATATGATCGATATTGTTGGTCGCTGTTATTAATGGTTGTCAAATGAACAGAGATCTACGATACTAAAAAATTAGAATTTACTTGAAACAAACAATTTTATGGTTAATTCAGTGTCTAAATACTTCTATACAACAATACACCGTATAAATGAGTAGATAATACCGTTAAACTCTAAATATTGATTAGTCAAGACTCAATAGTTTCACATACAACAACAAATTAACGTTTTGACTTTGGAGCGTTCTTGTTTATCCTTTTGTTGAAGCTTAAATCCAAATATATACTCCAATGATGACTTTCATAAATCCCATTTTCCCTTTTTTTAACCGAACCCTTTGAGTAAAATCCAAACTGAGTTTTTCACAATAAGAAACATTTACAAGTTTCACACTTGACAACAAACCACTGATATTTACACTCATCATCTTCTTTCTCCCACTATTTACCTTTACCTACAAGCAACCATCTTCTTTAAACTCCGTTACTCCAAGCATCGCAAGGGCAAGATGACTCTTCATCTCAGATTTTGTCCGCTGCAACTGCGGATAACACTCGATAAAACCCGAAAGATTTGGTATTTTTCGGCTTGAAAACGTCCTTAGCTCTATCAACCCTTCATCGCCTTTCAGGATTGAAAGAATCTCTTTCATCCCAGGTCTACGTGACTCCTCGTTAATCACACAGGCTCTCGCAGCTCGGATCATACGCTCGATCAAACCCAAGTTTTTTCTTGTACATGTCAGTCTTGGATCAAGGAACTCATTTATAGCTTCCATGCCTCTATGCTTCGCCTGCAAGAAATCATCAACAATCTTTTATAAGGCATTGAAGCAGCCAAAAGTGTACCTAAAAATGGTTCCTAGACAAATTTTAATGCTTTAAACTACACTTAACCATCTCTGTTTTGTCAGAAAAGTCTAAACCGTGAACAGTATAAGAGTTTGATCTTTGAACTAGAATTTGTAGTTCAACCTAGCTTATCCTAAACTTGAATTTAGCAGCTTGAGTCACATATGAAATTACATTTATTTAGTTGGAAATAATAATTTTTTTACCTTTCCATTTCTAGAAAATTAGTAATGAGACTTTGTGATAATTAGATTGCTACAACTACCAAAAAGTCAATAAGGTTGGTTTACTAGTAGTTATCAAGAAAAGATGCAAAAAAGATTAGATACCACTTTACCCAAACTATCAAATTTTCTTCACCAGATGGTCTTCTTTCTTCGATTGGCTTCCGACCAGTTATTAGCTCAAGTAACACGACTCCAAACGCGTAAACATCGGTCTTATCAGATATCTTGCCGTGTTGGAAATACTCAGGAGCTAGATAACTGCAAAGAAGTTCCAAAATTGTTGCAAGATCCATAGAATTGATCGAGTTTATGATACATCAAAAGGTTTTTCAAGTTAGATACCCGAAAGTGCCTTTCACTGTCTTACAGAGGAAAGGAACTGAAGGTGCAGCTGTCCAAGTCGCTAACCCAAAATCGCATAACTGCAAAAACCCGAACAAGGAGTTGCGGTTAAAGAAGAACACCTTTGAAGCTGTTCAATGACCAAAAAGTGGTTCAAGTCTCTTTACCTTAGGCTTTTTGTTTGAGGAAAGAAGAATATTGGAGGGTTTGATGTCTCTATGCACAACGCATTGCTCTGTCCCATTATGTAAATAGGCTATAGCCTCTGCAATGCCTAAGGCGATCTTGTACCTTGCTGACCAAGGCAGAGACAATGAGACCTTCACACCTTTGTTCTTCTTCTTCCTATCTAAACATTCGAAAGGCAAACAAAACCCGTCAATATCTGCACAATTTGCTATCCAATGATCTGTTGAATTATAATTACCGTGTAGATAGTGTTCGAGGCTGCCACCGGATACATACTTATACACCAAGAAAAGCCCTTGTTTGGGATCGATACAGAACCCTAGAAGAGGCACTATGTTAGGGTTGTTAAGAGAGCTTGCAATCATCAACTCTCTGCAAAACGACTTTGGAGATTCTTTATCTTCTTTATCAAGTCTCTTGATGGCCAAAGCTTTACGCCAAATCCCGATTCTGCCCCTGAACACATAGCTGCAAGCTCCTCTTCCCAACACTCTGCCTAACCAAATTGCAATATTGTATATGTAGATCCAAAACTTATCAATTAAAAAAATCAATCAAAACCGAACCAAAATCTGGATTGAACACCTAGGATCTATCAACTTAGCTTTAACTTCAAGCAAAAGTAATGCTAACAGATGATCAACTGTTTCAATCATAAACATGGAGGAAATTTTAGGTTTTACCTTTTGAGAAATTGCGCGTTGCGGTGACGATTTCGCTGTAACTAAACCGGATCAAAGTAGTATTAGCAACCGGAGAAATACTCTTCTCGAGTGAAACAGCCCTCGACCAATTCATCTCATCCGTCGATTTCTCTGTCTCCTTAGCCTCACTCTCCAAATTCACCAGCAGAACCGTTGCAGGTCCTTCGGTCACGGAGATATTCCGACAAGAAAACGACGACGACGATGGTTCCTCCCTTTTCATCTTCTCCAGCTCCACCTGCGAGCAAAGACTAAACCTAAAGGAAGAGTGTACTGAATATGGGTCTGAGTCCATAAGCTTTGGTCCTGTTTCCTCCAAAAGCCAAGCTTTGTTGTGTTCTTGAGAGCTTGCTCTTGCTCGAGGAGAGAGGAAACAAGCGAAACCAGAATCAAGAATCATTTTTTCTTTCTTTTTCAAATGGGTTTTGATTAGTGAAGAGATTCAAAGAAGATCAGAAAATCAAATACCTAGAAAACATGATGAGAGAAAGAAAAAAAAAGCAGAAAGAAAGTGACAACAAGAATTCTATTTTAGTTTTTAAAAAGTGAAAAGTGAATTCTTTGAAGCTTTATCATAAATCAAATAACATTTTCAAGAAGAAGAAGAAGATGATGTATTGTTTGTTGTTGTTGGTGTGATGTTGGAGGAAGAAAAAGAGCGGAGGGAGAAAGATAATTGTGAATAAATTAATTATTTTGAATAATTGTTAGGATTACAGTTGGAGAAGATAATTGGGTATAATTAATTGTTTGAATAATTGTTAGAGTTTTAGTGTTCATTGATATAGAAAGATTAGTTGGTAAAGCTATTGTTAAATGCTCAAAGAGGGAGCCCACGACCACAAGAGGAAGAGGGTCAGAATAAATTATGGAAAATTAGTTTGTAGTCTATTTTTTTTGCTTCTCAAAAATACTTTTGTAAGTATTCGAAGCAAAACAAAGTTTCCAATGTCTTTGATTACTTTACAAAACCAAGAAGAACATTTTTATATGTTCATCACACTCTTTCCTTCTTTTTTTTTTTCTTTTTTTTTAAGAGAATAAACACTAGAATGACCTCACAAACAGGTCAGTTTGCTAGAATGATGCTTTACCCTTACATTCTTGCTGTACTAATCTCACCATCAGAGAAAAGACAGTGTAACCTCTGACAATTTAAAATCTGTTTTTTCTTTTTTTGATTTTTATTATATTTTCATAAATCAAAAATATATAAATATATTTTAAAAACAGAAAATCGTTAAAATTGTTTTAATAAATTTTCGAAATTCTGAAATTCATAAATTTATTGTGTACACACGATTTTAAAAACAAATTGGACGAAAACCCTAGAAGGCGACGGCGACGGCGATCGAAGACCGAAACTTCTACGTCTTTTCCGGCGGTCTGGTTCTTCTGTGCTTCTTCCGTCCTTCTTATCAGCGTGTTCTGCGTCTCCGGTGAGCATCATTTGAATCATCAGTTCGTTTTCCAAAAATTTGCAAAGTTTTAATTTCTTTGGTTTTTAAAATCGAGTTTCTTCACCGTTATGGGTTCTGTCAGCGACAACAACCACCAGAGAAGAGTAAAGAGAAGTTGTGTAACCCTAATTTTGTTTGTGTTACAGCAAGCGGTTCTTTTCGTTGAAGGATTTCAGAACCGACGTGCGTCGAAGAGTTTTTACTGGTAGACTTGTTCATATATATGTATGGTAGACTTTAATATTTAGGTATAATGGTAGAGTTGTTTATTAGTATACGGTAGAGTTGTTAAATTATGGTTTAGGTATTAATATGGTTTAGTATCTTACTGACTCTTGAATCCTGCTTGTACGTGTAATGAGATTTGGTCTTTAATCGGTGATAGACTACTCAGGTTCAGTTTGTACAAGTTTGCCGATATAATGGGTCTCATTGATCCAATCTTGGTAGACTTGTTGTGTTGGAATTAAGTAGACTTGTTGTGTTGGTATTAGGTAGACTTGATGTGTTGGTGTTAGGTAGACTTGTTGTGTAATTGTTAGGTATACTTATTCTTAGGTAGACTTGTTAGACACGTATGGTAGACTAAGTAGACTCGTATGGTAGACTTACCTTTGTACTTGATTTCATTGTCATTTTATTGTGATAATGCAGTCCTGGTTTGTTAAGCACCATGAGACGTCGGACCCCGAGTTTTTTGTTGCTTTGTCAATGTTTTCATGACGAGTGGAAACACGACCAAACCTTTCACACCTACGTCATGAAGGATATCCCTCAAAACAATCAAATTGGCGATTGTGGGGTGTATACTTTGAAGTTTATTGAATGTTGGGCTCTCGGATCTCCCATGGATGGCATTAATGATGACACAGTTGCTACGATATGGATGAAATATGCGGCAGAGACTAAGGACGAGTTACCAGAAGAATTGTTTAGGCAAACCCTTCAGCTCATAGATTAAGGATTGTACCTTGAGATGACCATTTTCTTGTTGTAGCGTTGTTGGTGGTTATTTGCTATTTATTTTGGTAGATTGGTCGCATGGACGAACCATTCCTGCAATTGTTGAAGCAGGTTTAAATCAATGATAGACTTATTTAACAACTGAATGGTAGAGTTGTTTTATTGTAAGATTTGTTGACAACTGAATGATAGATTTCTGGCAGTAAGTGGTAGACTTGTCAAATGGTAGAGTATAAATATAACATAAGTCTACTTTAAAACTACACAAATCTATTACAAAACAACACAAGTCTATTACATAACAACACAAATCCTCGCAAGCTGAAGATCTTTTCCCATTCAGCTCATTACTCGCCGCTTTGTCATTAACCTCGACGCATAGGCTGATCGTCTCGTTTTCAAAGTGACGTAAAAACACGGCAAATTGTCGAGGATTTGCAACAAAAACCGGTGGTGAATCTTTGGGTAGCTTGGGACTAGATCTCTTCAAAAGCATATAACTAAATTGAATCTTATAACCACCATGAGGTGAAAGAGATACAACATCAAGAGAGCATCTGATACAGGAGAAATCATCGACAAACACTTAAGGGCGGCTACCCTAGATGTAGTTAATGCGGTGGTTAAATGTAGAAAATTTGGTAATAACTGTTGGATAAAAAAGTAAATTTGTATCAATAAGTGTACCTTCAAGTGCAGGAAAATAACTCTATCAAATTTTATAAATCTACCAATTTTTAAAAAGTCTACCAATTTTCACATAACTCTATCAACATCAATGCTACAAAATGAAAAATAAATCTACTATATTACCCAAAAATCTATTTTTTGAAAAAAAATCTACCACCACCAAATATCTCTATTACATTGTCTAATAGATCTATCACTCAGAAAACAAATCTCATGTTTGAAAATGTAAGTATAAGTCTATCACTCAGAAAACAAATCTACTTCGCAATAACAAATCTACTAAGCGTTTTTAAATCTACCATATACACAAATAAATCTATCACTATGAATCTAAATATCTAGTAGTAGATTTTTATTCTTCAAAAATAAGTCTATGTTTACGAAAACAAATCTACTTCAAAAGGTCAATAACTCTATCAATTTCGTCAACCAAAATCAACTTTCCATCATTATATCTACCAAATAGAAATAAATCTATCTTACATAACAAAAAATCTACCAACAAAATATTATATCTACCAACAAAATCAAATCTACCTTCATGTTGAAAATAGGTCTACCAAAAATAAGTCTACCAACATTTTACAAATCTACCAATATTTTTGAATTCAGAGGCCAACATTTACACAAATCTATCAACGGATAATATATGTACCCACAAACGTGTAAGTCTATCAACATAAATATCTCTACCATTAACGATGGTAGATTTATTTTTTAGCGCATTTTTTTCCTGCTGGCGTAGAAATTAGATAATAATGGCATTTTCGTAATTGTGTTTTTTGTAACCAAAGCGTCCGAATGGTAAAATTAGGATTTTTTAAAAAGCAAGATTGTTCTAGTATTTTCGAGATTGTGAGATTATTCTATTAATTACCATCTTTTTTAAGGTTCTTAAAGCAATCCTCCATTTTTTTAATGAACGGCTTCTACACCTTCCACTCATAATCTCTTCCAACCTCCGGTACTAAGTCAGCCTAGAAATTCTGATTTATATGCACACTCTTTCCTTCATTTCTTCTCTCTATCTTGGTGGTATCAGAATTTTAGTCACTAAGCCAATGAACCCTGATAAAGGTATACTAAGCCCATTAAAATAAGGGTTTCCTAATAGAAGAGGATGAAACAAGCTAGACAAAAAAAACATTGTTACCTTTTAAGCTTGTATAAAATGTAGGATGGTACTTTCGTTCTTGCAATATTAGTTTCCTAGATCTATCTAAGGAGTACTTTTGCAAATATTGGCACTTTCTTTTTTTTATATAGTTCTTAACACTTTAATTATAGTTCATAGTTTCTTAGCATTTTGTCATTATTCAGGACAATTTAACCCATGTACAATACGGCATATACGTCTGTGGACGGTACACGGATAGACAAAAGAAGAGAAATTTTTGTAATTTACACACTAAGAAACCAAAAAAAAAAAACAAATTAAATGCTAAATTTGTAAAGAAAATTGAATTAAGTGGTAATCGGTGCATATCTGTCATCTATTTTCTATGAGTAATCAATTATACATCTAATAACTAAAATTTTTTTGATCTTTTTCTATTTTCTAGAACTTTAGAAAATCTGAACATTAGATTAAATCTTTTTTTTTTTAAGTTTACAAGTAAATGAGATAAGTCAATTAAAGTATCATCTTGTTTTCAAATGGCCCCATAGGAGCAATTTATCAAGGACTTGTTCCTTGTGAGTAGTTCGTGCGACATTTAATATTTTCTCATCTCTCATGTTTGTAAAGTTAGTCTCATATTAATACGAGTATTTTTTTTCTAGCAAGAATTTAAAATAAATTTTAAATTTAACGCATTTTTATTGATTACTGTTCTCATGTTTTATTTTTCTTTATAAAGATATATGTAAATACTATAAATCGTGAAAGTAATTATAAAATATATATTTTAGCGATTTCTAATATCATAATAAATGGCAACTTTTAAAACAAATCTTATATATAAAAGAGGATCAACTCTCTCCATATGAGTGACACCTCATCATTTTCGATTCATATGGAGATGACATGTGTCATATTTTCTTTAAAAAAAATAATTAATAAATTTTTAATATTAAATTTTAAGTTTTAACCCTTTCAAAGAAAATAAAAAAACTTTTATTGACTCTTAAATAACATTTATGTAGATATTAAACTAGAATTTATGTTATACTTAATTAAAAATACTGATGAATCCTTTCAAAGAAAATGAAAAGTTTTTTTTATTAACTCTTAAATAACATTTATGTATTAAACAAGAATTTATGTTATAATTAATTAAAAATAACATATACAAGTGCATCTTGGTGGAATATTTGTAAATTATACAAGGTATATATTTGTAAACATTTCTACGAGGTACCATCTCATAAAGCTTATGAAAGCAAATACACAAACGATTATTTATCTTATATATAAAAGAGGATCAACTCTTTCCATATGAGTGATACCTCATCATTTTCGATTCATATGGAGATGACATGTGTTACATTTTCTTTAAAAAAAAAGAATTAATAAATTTTTAATATTAAATTTTAACCCTTTTAAAGAAAAAAAAAATTTATTGACTCTTAAATAACATTTATGTAGATATTAAACAAGAATTTATGTTATACTTAATTAAAAAAACTGATGAATCCTTTCAAAAAAAATGAAAAGTTTTTTTTATTGACTCTTAAATAACATTTATGTATTAAACAAGAATTTATGTTATAATTAATTAAAAATACTGATAAATATTTCTTTTATTTTTATCTTCTCAATGATTTAATAATATTCAGTATGTATTTTTAAATTAATTTTTAAAATTGTTTATAATAACATATTGATTATATTTACTTTTACAAAAATATAAAGGTATATAAATTTGAAAAGCAAAATCCGCATATAATGTGCGGGTATTCACCTAGTTAATCTAATAATAATAAAACTCTTTTCCAACAATAGCCTAAAATAAAAGTTAAATTTGGTGTACTTTTTTTTGGTTACTCTTCTAATATTTTCTTTTTATCCATACACTAAACGTAGATGATATTGAACAGTTGACAGTGGACGATTGCATTTTGTACATTTGTACTTTGATGAGCACAAGGCTTTAATATACTATGGTGTAATAACGGACAAATTATTGAGCTTTGTGATCAACGTCGTCGGTTTTTATGCTCACGCCATTTATATCCACATTATCCTCAAATACTAACGATCATAAGCTTACTACGTAAATATATTAACAAAATTCTTTCAATTTTTCTAATCTTGTATGTTACTACCTAATATTATACACCTGAATAATTTAACATAAAAATAATCAGGTACGGGAAGAAGTTTTAGAGGATTTGATAGCAACCGACAACAGTGAGGGTGCAGTGCAATACATTACATCCATGCATGATAAGCATAATGGCTTGACCAGCCAACTATGGAGCATCCCAACCAACATTTTGGGTTTGTCTGTTCATGTGCTTAAGAGATTTGTATACTTGATCTAGAAAATTGTGGGAAAGATGTACGAATTCGTCGAATTACATTGTATACTTTAGCAATTTTTTTTCTAAGATGTACGAATTAAGAGATTTGTATACTTGTGCTTAAGAGATTTTTTTTCCTTTTTGTATAAGCACTGTTAGAGTTGTTCTACAGTAACATTTTGCGGGAATTGTAGACAATAAATTAGTGTGTGGTAATATTCCATTTTTATGCTAGTTTTTGGGTGTGAGCTAAATTCATGTTCACTAATGAGCTAAATGCATTAGATTTTGAGCACTACTGTAACTCACAGCCTACGCCTCCATCATCAAGAAAAATTTGTAACGGTAAGTCCAGGAGCCCCTACGTTGTTTATAGAATAATGGTGGTATCAATTTTTCTTAAAGATGTGCAAAGACTTGAGAGACTCGAGTATGCATTTTCAATGTATATCTAATATCATAT
Organism: Eutrema salsugineum; assembly: GCF_000478725.1. Taxonomy (NCBI): domain Eukaryota; kingdom Viridiplantae; phylum Streptophyta; class Magnoliopsida; order Brassicales; family Brassicaceae; genus Eutrema; species Eutrema salsugineum. Next base: position 8,892,048 of record NW_006256342.1, read on the forward strand.
GCTTAGTATTGTTTTAATCCAGCCATTTATTTCATTTGAGCTCATAAAAGAGACTCGAATTTGAAAAGTATAGAATAGTGAAATGTTCATATAGGTTCAACGATTGTGGATATACTAACAAAATGTATTTAAATATGTGACTACACTTTCTAAATTTAAAAATCTTATGATATCAAATCAAGCTAGACAATTTGTGAGTACAACCCCATCAATATGTTTGAGTTTTTCTATAGTTGAAACAGAAAGAAGGAAAACAATTTGACAAACAAACAAACAAACAAAATAAGCAAAAAATCGGCAACAAATACAAAAAAAAAAAGTGTGTAAGCATTATAAGCAATTTACTTTATATTCACTTTTGAGAAATTAAAACAATGGGTAATTCTTAATTTATAATTATACCAAGTAATATGTCAAAATACTAAAAAATGTTTTAAGAAAAACCCCTAAACGATGGCTTATCTGGTTTTCGCCACAGACTAGAGTCACTGGACCTGAGCATTCAATTACACATACAAGGAGACTTTATTAGGTTTAGGTTACATAATGAAACTTAGAACCAAAAAAAGAAAAGAAAAAAAAAGGGTTACATAATGAAACAATTAAATAGCTACGAAGTTAAACATTTAAATTAAATATTTCATATCGGCGCTTTATATATAGTAAAAGAAAATTTCACGCTATATGCAGATCTTGTTAATACAGATTTATTATGTAAAGAGTTCCAAATTTATAATTCTTGCTAGCATGCATTTTTTGTACTGTAAATAAATATGTTTTTATATTTTCAATCTGACTTCAATCTCTGTTGCATTTGGAATTTCTTGCGTTTGAAAATACAGATTTCATTTTGCGTTGTAAATAAATATATTTTAATATTTTTAATCTGACTTTAATAGCTGTTACATTTTTCTATTAAGATTTTTTTTTTGATGATCTTAGTTATCTCTTGCATCTAATGCTTTATCAAATTCTTTCATCAAAATTCTGATTTTATAATAATTTATACTTTCTTAATTCACCATTTTTAGTTTTCTTCACATATTTTTATTGATTTCATTTCTCTTTCCACCCCCTTTAAACCTTTGTAAATTTCATTTTTCTCCGTTTTCTTTTCCTTCTCTTTTTATTTGTTATTTTTTCTTTCTATTTTTAATAATTTGTTATTTCTTCTATAGTTTATCGAATCTTCTTTTGTTTGTTGTATTTTTATTTCCAATTGTTTGAGCCTATTGCTTTTATTTTAGTCTCATAACTTGTTTTTTTCCTTCACTTGTATAGAAAAGATGCATTTACTATGTTGGATAATTTATGAATATATATATATATATGTTTATAAATTAAATTTTGAATTTCATTTATTATATTCTTATAAAATAGTAATTTCTAACATATAGTACAAATAAAATAATTATGAGATGCCTTAATAGTTGAACACATGTTAAGTTTTATGTTGTCAAATTTGATTAAAATTATTTCACAGTTATCTCAAAATACTGTTATTTTTTTACACATTACTTTTCTTTTTGTGGACTTCATTACAATATCACATATTTAATTTTTATTAATTAAGACCGTTATCCTTTTACACATTACGTGTTGAATAAGTTTGGGCTTTTCTTTTTTTTTTGTCACAAGATAATACATTTGTTTAAAATAGATTCGCTAAAGGCGAATTTTCAACATCTAACCAGAAAGGCACCGACGTGCTCACATAAGAGAAAACACGATTTCAGGTGCGAGCGCTCCTAGCGAGGAAGTCCGCTTGTTGATTTCTGGTTCTCGGCTCAAATACAATGTTGATGTCGGGGGAGAAGCCTCCAAGTTCCTCAAGTTCTTGCAGTTCTGTTGCAAATGCTGGCCATTCTTTTTGGTCTAGTATCCATTTGTACTAACTCCTGTGAGTCTGTAACAAAATAATTACAGTATCAGTTGTGTCTATTTAGACATCTGAAAGCCCAAATTAGGCTGAGTAGTTCGAGATGGAGAGGAGAGATTCCTCGGCTACTTCCTTGTAGTCCTAGGAGGTCTATAGATCCATCTTGAAGGTGCAAGATCCAACCCACACCGCTTGTGGGATTATCTTCTTTCCAAGATCCATCTATTCGACATGTGAAAATTGGTGGATCCATAACTTGAGAATCTATATCTTCCGTTGAAAGATCAATGGAGTCCGTATCTTGGTTAGCTGAGAACCATGCTTCACTTTCCCGTAGTGCAAGATCAAGTGTGTCAGATGGAGATCGGTCTTGTCCATTGTATAACTTATCATTACGTGCTTTCCAAATATACCAAACAAGCCAAGGGAACACCCTAGTCGCCTCTGTAAAATCCTCTCTATTTAGGATGTTTTGTAATAGGTAATCCACATTCTCGTAGAGATTTTGTGATGGGAACACCTCTGTCGCAGAGGGAATTGATGATAGGGCCCAACATTGGAGAGCTGGTGGACATAAAAATATGGTATGATTGATAGTTTCTTCTGCCTCTCCGCATCTAGGACAGCTGGGATCCGTTCCTATATGCCTTTTGGTTAGGTGCTCTTTCACTGCCACCGCTCCAGATAGCATTTGCCATAAGAAGTGACACATCTTTTTTGGTGCTTTAAGCTTCCAAATTTCTCTTTTTAGGGGATTTAAAGAGGGTTGTTGGCAGATGAAAGCTGTTTCTTCGTCTAACTCAGAGCGTGCTAATTTGTAGCCCGATCGTACGGAGTATACTCCCGTTTTTGAGAGATTCCAACAGTATCCATCATCATTAGGAGTGTGACTTATGTGGATACTGAGTATCAAGGGTATATCCCCAGGGTCTATGACATCCCGGATGAGGTGAATATCCCATGTTTTTGTGTCAGGGTTGATGAGATCAGAGACTAGTAAAAGAGGGTCATTCATCCCTGGGACACTTTTCAGTGGACGAGCTAATGTATCAGGTAACCATGGATCTTCCTAGACTAGGGTTTGGGTTCCTGTACCAATAGTTCTGCGAGCACCTTTTAGAACTAACTCTTTCGCAGCGCACATACTTTTCCAGCCATAGGATGGCCTGGATGCTTTGGGGGCTTTAAACGGGTGCGAATTCTTGAAATATCTGCCTTTTAACACTCTAGCCAAAAGGGAGTTTGGGTGTTGTTCAAGACGCCATAATTGTTTAGCCAATAAGGCCCGGTTAAACTCTTCAAGAGATCGAAAGCCTAATCCTCCATCATGTTTTGGCAAACACAGTTTGTTCCATGCAATCCAGTGCATTCCTTTGGAGTTAGAGGCTGAGCTCCACCAGAAGTTGGAAATAGCACTAGTAAGCTTTTTACAAAGCTCTTTCTGAAATAGGTAGCATGACATTGCAAATGTCGGAATTGCTAGTCCTACGGATTTAATCATTATTTCTTTGCCCGCTTTTGAGAGAAGTTTTGCGGACCATCCATTAATTCTTTGATGGAGTCGGTCACGAATATACGCAAAAACTTGTGTCTTTGATCCTTGGAGTTGCTCTGGGAGGCCTAAGTATTTACCAGACCCTCCATCTGCCGTGATGCCCAAGATATTTTTCAAAAGCTCTCTACTTTCTGGCAAGACTTTTTTCCCAAACGTGATGGCAGACTTCTCAAAGTTTATTCTTTGCCCTGATGCATTTCCGTAGATTCTGAGGATGTCTAGGAATGAGTTGCATTCGGTGGGATCTGCTTTACAGAAGAAAAGACTGTCATCTGCAAATAACAAATGAGAAATCGCTGGGCTTGTTTGAGCAACTTTCAAACCAGATATAAGGCCAGCTGATTCTGCCACCTTGATATTAGAAATCAGGACTTCTGTACAAAGAATAAAGAGATATGGCGATAAAGGATCTCCTTGTCGTAATCCTCTAGATGGAATTATTTTCCCTGTCGGGGGTCCATTTACGAGGATACTATAGGAAACAGATTGCACACATCTCATTATCCATGATACCCAAGTATTATGGAATCCCATTTTAGTCATCAGAGCTTCCAAGAAGTTCCACTCGACTTGGTCATATGCTTTACTCATATCCGTCTTGATGGCTAAAAAATCTGACTTACTTCTTGGATGAGTATTTAAAGCATGGAAAGCTTCTTGAGCTAACAAAATATTATCTGAGATTAACCTCCCTGCCACGAAAGCAGATTGTGTTTCGGATACAATTTCTGGGAGAATTGTTTTTAGCCTTTGACATAATACTTTGGAGATAATTTTGTAACTGACGTTACATAGGCTAATTGGGTGAAAATTGGCCATATCCCTTGGGCGATCTGTTTTTGGTACCAAACAGATATTGGTTTCATTTATTTTTGGATCAAAAATTCCTGAAGTAAAGAACTCTTGAACCATCTTGATTACATGAGAACCGATTGTTGACCAATATTTTTGGTAAAACAGAGCTGTCATACCATCAGGGCCTGGAGCTTTCCCCGGATGAATTGAAAATAAAGCCTTTTTAATCTCAAGAGGGATGAAATCTTTGCACAATCTCTCATTCATCTCAGGGGAGATGCCATTTGGCAGGTTATTGAGAGAGACTTTGATATCTGAAGTCGTCGATGATTGAAACATATTGCGGAAGTAGTCTATCGCAATTGCTTTAACCTTTTGCTCATTCTGTGTCCAAACTCCTCCAGGGTCATTAAGTCCAATGATGCGATTTTTTGCTCTTCTTTGCTTAGTAGAGGCGTGATAGAATTTTGTATTCCTATCTCCTTCTTTGTACCAGAGGTTTCGGCTTTTTTGTTGCCAAAACATCTCTTCTTCCTCATAAGCTTTTATGAGATTTTTGTGGATTAATGAAACCTCCTCCGTAGATAGATTCTCGTCAGATAGACCTTTATCAAGTTTAGTTTGAAGATCTTCCAATTTTTTTGAGGAGTTTTGTTGGTCTTCTTTACGCCATCTAGATATAGTAGACCGACAATTACTTATGCGTTCATGGAGGGACACATTTCTTTCCTCATCATTTGACAGCCAACCTTCTCGAATTATATCTTCAAAACTTGGTTTAAAGATCCATCGTTTGTCAAAGCGAAAATTCTTTTTTCCTTTGTTTCTACGAGAGGATATGTATGTGAGGACCGGACGGTGATCCGACCCCATGAGTTTCAGGTACTTTATAGAAGAGTTCGAGAATAAATTGAACCAATCCTCATTGCCCATTGCTCGATCTAGTCGGCAACGTATGAGATGGATCTTTGATTTTGAGCCTTTGGTATACGAAAATATCTAACTCGCTGATTTTGAGCCTTTGGTTTAGCGTCGGTCCATAAGGTTCTTAAATTAAATATTTTATACAAAAATAATGTCGGAGAAATGAATCATCGAAGCAAATTAAACAAATAAAATTAAATCATCGAAACATATGATATAGAAAATTGATCACATATATGTGGGAATCAAAAAGACGTGTAGATTAGCGGAAGATACGGCGATACTTTGGCTTCTTTGTTCTTTGCTTCTCTTAATTAATAAATATTTTTGTGGTTATATAAGTCTGAGTCCATTAATTTCACCTTACTGCCAGCTAACAATCCCGATGAGTTACTCATTAATATTGTAATACAACACATTTAATTTACGTTCATTCATTTTTAAAATCACCCCAAAAGATAATGATGTATATATGATATAACGAGATCCATACTTTTCCCCCGACATCTTGATTTTTTTCTATGCCACATTTTAAATTGATTTGTAAACTAATAGTGTTGATGATGTGTATTTTACAGAGGTCAATTATGTATTCATGACTCTTATCACCGAAACGCCAAATTAATGAGTAAAACTATTTACAATAGAATAAGTTAAGTTTAAAGTATTGTGCCATTTGCCATTTGTGCCATTTGTTTTTACTTAATTGATGTCTACCTAGTTTCTCTCTAAATTTTACCATTTACCTAATTTACTCTAAATCTAATTGTTGAGATAAAAATGTTGTATATTAAAATGAATTATGTTTTATTCTGCTTAAACAACACAAATTCGTGCAAGTTAGCTTGGAGTACGTGTGCATACTTTTTTGAATTTTCGTATATAAATATGATACTTCGATTTAGATTTTTGAACTGTTCTAAGTATTTATGTTATTAGCCAAAAAAAATTCTCTATTAGATAAGTAATTTCCATATCCCCAAATGACATTTAAAACAAAAGATGCATGAAAAATTAAGAATATTTGTAGTGTGTATTAAAGTTACAAGTATATTTTATATTCGAACATTGTATTCAAATGGATCTAATCATAGTCGTGTCTTAAAGTATAAATTTAGAAACATACGCATACGTCCAAATTTTTAAAATTATAAAATTTAAGAGATTATTTTGAAAAAAAAAAATTACTGTTGTAAACTTTTTTTCATTGTAATATGGAGCTATTTGTATTGTACAATATATAAAGAGGTATACTTTATTTCTCTGAAAGTATGAAATTATTTTTCAAAGCTAGAAACTAAAGTCTCAAATGAATACCTGAAACACAATTAGGTAATATATTAAAAAGTTATCTGTCGAACATTTTTGTAAATTTTGTTATATGGGTTTTATTTTAAGATTCGCATGAATATGGCTACTACAGACATAGACACAGCTCTCGATCTCATGATATTGTTTCTTAAAAGAACAGAGAAATGTGAGAGTTCATACACAATGAAACTGACTCCAAAATAACAAACCACTTTTAGTAATCCCGGGGAGTATACGTTTTCCGCATCCAATTCCAAAAGTGCCTTTTCAAGTTGAGGAAAATGAACATAAAATATGTCGAGCAATGACTTCGAAGCTTCAAACTGATAGGATTAAAAAAAATGAAGATAAATATTGGGTTTGATTTAATGCCAGCCTCTTATTCTACTCAGTTAATCAAATTCAATAACCTAAAAAAAATTAAAAAGATCTTAAATTGCGTCATCACTTTGAATAAAATATTAGACATAACCACTTATATAAGCCTTTATCAGAACATAACTACACAATAAAAACATTGTCTCTCTTTGCTTACCAATAATCTTAAAACCAATTCTCATCAACGAGAAACACACAAACCCTAAAAACCACTATCAAAACATCTCAAACTTATAAGAGTCTAATGGCACTCGTTAATGACCATTCCAACGAGCCCAATTACATCAGAAAACAAAACTCTTCCTCCTCCGAAGATCTATCATCACCGGAGAATTACGGTTTGGATCAGCCGGATGCAGCTTATGCCGGAGGAGGAGCTTCCGCTTCGAGTAGTAGCACGATGAATTCTGATCATCAACAAAACCATCAAGGGTTTGTGTTTTACCCTTCTGGTGAATCCGTTGAAGATCACAACTCTTTGTTGGATTTCAACGGATCATCATTTCTTAACTTCGACCACAACGATCACCATGAGAGCTTTCCTCCTCCAGCCATAAGCTGTGGTGGTAGCGGTGGCTTCTCTTTTTTGGAAGGCAACACCATGAGCTACGGCTTCACAAATTGGAGTCAAAACCATATGGATATTATTAGCCCTAGACAAACTGAAACTCCGGGGACAAACCAAGGCCATAAAGACTGGGTATACTCCGATTCAACTGTTGTAACCACAGGTTCTAGGCATGAGTCTATGTCACCTAAATCCGCTGGAAACAAACGTTCTTGTTCGGTAATTACAAACATCAAATACTTTTGTGAATATTTTTCATATTGGAGATCAGTGAAAATGATATATGTTATCTTTGAATTATGAATAGGGAGAGAGCATCCAACCACCTTCAAAGAAACCGAGTACTGGCACGAACGGGAAGGCCAAGCCTAAGCCAACAACTTCACCTAAAGATCCACAAAGCCTAGCAGCAAAGGTTTGCTTTCTTGACTTTAACATTCATCAAAATAAAACTGAAGAAACTCGATTTATCGATATGGTAACTCATAAGTTGGTATATGTTTTTCCGTTCAGAATCGAAGAGAAAGGATAAGTGAACGTCTCAAGATATTGCAAGAACTTGTACCTAATGGCACTAAGGTACACATCCATATAAATATTTATGTCATATTTATAGAACTATAAAATTAATTGTTCTGTTGATAATATGTACGTGCTATTTCTCGCAGGTTGATTTGGTGACGATGTTAGAGAAGGCTATTAGTTATGTCAAGTTTCTTCAAGTACAAGTAAAGGTATATTAATTATGACAAATATCCTCCAAAAATTTCTTCACAAGGTTGATTTATATATCATTTATATTAACAAATTTTAGTGAAATGTAAGTAACATATATATTATTTTAACCTAATGTTTGTTAGGTACTTGCGACCGATGAGTTTTGGCCGGCGCAAGGAGGAAAAGCTCCAGACATTTCTCAAGTTAAAGACGCCATTGATGCCATCCTCTCCTCATCACAACGAGACAGGAATTCGAATCCGATCACCAATTAATGAAGAGTTTAATCATTAATTAACTACTCAACCATTAATTACGTTGTAATAAGATCGGGAGAAACAATGATTCTCTCGATAACTTCCACCTAAATTTTTATAAAAATCCAATCAGAAGATTATTACTATGTAATGTTAAATTATGTACAAAATAAATAAAAATAAAAAATCTAGAAGCTCTTACTGCATCAATATCGAAGAAAAAGACAGGAGACATTGAAATCACCGATTATCAGTCCGATATTGGGTCCACACGAGGATGGAATCTTTAACTAAGTAGATTAGTAATAATACATAAATATGTATCCTCTTCTTCTTCTTTTTTGTATTTGGTGTGTTTAGTCTACGGAATACAGATCTTGTAATGGAATTTAAACTCCAAGAAATGAGTAATAAAATTCTGCACTTTTGGATTTTTCTTGAGCCTTTACTTTCAGAGAATCTATCTGATTTGTCACCTTTCTAGTCTATTTGAATTTAGCTTTCTCCAAAACATGTAGTATTATAAAATGCATTTCCACATTCTCAGCTTTAATTATCAAAACATATGGTAAAATTGATGTAACATTACAAATTTCGATGTCAAGATTAAATTATTTATTACATATAATAGCGATTTCTTAGCAAAAAGAAAAAATAAATATATATATATATATATAATAGCGATTACCAAACATAACTTACGTAAGAAAACTTCATCCATAAATTTTTGAGTTTTAAATTGGTTCTTAAAAAAATCTAACATATTGAACAATGTTTTTTAACTATTAAAAATCATCCTAAAAAATAAAAATTATCTCTCTCCTCAAAAGATTACAGCAACGGATAAAAAATGTAATATAACTATAGTAATGGAACTATCTCTCTCCTCAAAAATATCTCTCTTCTATAATTTTTGAGTTTACATGTTGACTATTTTTAGATCCCTATAGTATGAGGGATGTGGTCATCTAGGTCACATAGTTTTTTGGCTGCTTATTCCCTCTTGACCTAGATAATAAAACCACTATTAGAAGGAAGATTACTTTTCCATCAAAAGAAATGGCTTCCTCTTTTGATGATGAGACTTCAGAAAAGTCTATCCTGGAAACAGCAAAAGTTTCCCTCCCACTGCTTCTACGACTACCAACCTAGAGTTGGATTCGGTTCAAAACGGATGAGAAGAATCATTATCTCGACAAAGCGTGTTAGAAAGATTACATTGAATTTTTATAAATGACCTAAATAATATATAAAAAATATATCAAAGTGGTAATGAGTTAGAGATGGAACAAAATGTTGGTTTTCTTGTGTCTTTGGTTCATGGTTCAACACCTTTTGGAACGGAAGATTATTCTCTGAATTAGATTATAAAAAAGTACATATATACATATATATATATATAATATGAGTTAATTTATTTATTACTTATTTACTTAGCTGAAAATTCATAAAACTTAACAAACTTTAAGTTACACAATTTAGCAAGTAGTGGTAGATAGTATCCGTATGTTAAGTTTTAAAAAAATATTAATTGATTGAACGACATACCTAAGATCTCGATTTAGAAAGCCAAGGTCAGCATGTGTCCTTTGGAGAAGATTATACGTGTTCAGTTTAAATATTAACATTATTTTCATTTGAACTGATATTTAAATGTAAGTCCAACATTACTAAATTAATAAACTACATCATTAGCCACATGGATAATCCCACTTTAGGCGCTGTACTTGTATTTATGTACTTCCGAGCTCCATCAAGTGAATAAGACAAACGACGTTATTGGCAGTCCAATAATTTATGCATTTTAAGCCTATTCTCAAAACAAAAAACAAAATTTATGCATTTTCTAATTCATGTAAACGTAAATTTAATGTGTCCACATATTTATCTTACTGGACAATTATAGCTTCTTAAAATTTGTTACCGTATAATTTATTTTCTATTTCGTTGCTCAATAAAAGTAATTTTACGATTAACAACTCTTATCCAATATACTATTTAAAAATAAAATAAAATTTAGATTTTCTTATAATAATAGTTATTACCTGTGAAAGATATAAAAATCCACATGTATATCCAAATGAAGAGAGTTTTTTTTTCTATTTTAATTTTGTTTGTTGTTTTTTTTGTACTTTATTTTTTTTAATAAGAAGATTGCTATTGATATTCATGACGAGCTCTAGTTTATGTCCTGTGTCCCCTTGAAGCTTATCTTTTGTTTTTATTTTTTAATAATATTTTAGTTATCTCGGAACATAGTTTGGGTATGTTCGATTGCAAGAAGATGATTGGTTCCAAATTTAGAAGGATACAACCTATAAACCAACTTTTACTGATACAAATTTCAGAATAAAATAGCCATTTGCATTTTTAGAATAACAACTAGCTCAAAATTATATATATATATATATATATTTCCTTATTTATTTATTTATTTATTTATTTATTTTTATTTTGTATGTCAATTTTGTACTTTTATGACTATATACTAAAATTGGTACAAACACATATAATTGGAAAAAAAAAATTCAAGGGGTTTTCATGGTATAATCCAGCCAATATTTGATTCCTCATACTTGATAAAAATAACATTCACATTTGAAAAATCTATTCAAATTAATAAAAATGTTTTCGTGGATAATGCATTTCCTAGTGAGTGATAAACATATATATATATGTATATATATATAATCATCATGCGAGTCACATATTTTCCTACAAAAAAAAACGTTAGTTTCTGTTCTAATTCTTTTTATTTTTGTTGGGATTAAATTATTAACAGCTTTTATTATTGCAATTGTCACTATCATAACTAAAACTATCGTCCGTCATTTAGAAGTTGGATACCGAAAAAGTCAAATAATGCTAGACTTTAATGGTAAGATAATTGCTTTTTGTTTTGGTTAAAAATTATGATTGAGGATATTTAAAATTTTCAATAAAGAGGATATTAAAAAGGAAAAACTTTTGAGTTTCTAGAGCTTGAGCTTGTTGACTCCGGCCTTTCAAGGGGTACTTCAAGGGGTTTTCTAGAGCTTGAGGTGGATATCGTTCTGATACAGAACTACATACGCTTATGATATCCCAATTATTAAGTAATAATTTGATAAGAATCTAGTTACGTCATCAATTGATTGAGCTTGAGGATATACCTTTGAAAATTCTCCTCATATAGTGATTAACCAATTGATTAATTATCTTCTTTATTGTTTAGATGTCTCCATAATTAAGAACATGAAATTTCATATACGATATTCAAATAGGGTTATAAATGCCATGCCACTTCAGCGTGAGTAGTATATCAGTGATTAACTCGATAATTATTTGTAGTATATAAGTAATTTAGTCGAATAATTATCGTTTTATGAAGTTAAGCAATATGTAATGTAATATGACAAGCTATGTTGTCATGACAGTTGTCCCATGAATAGTTTCGTTTAGCCAGTAGTTAGGTTGACCCGAGACAAGTGTTGCATTTTATTCGAAATAAAGACTTTGTGAAAGGGTTTTAATTTGTGTATCTTTGATAAATTATTTAAAATGCATTACATTCTTGTTTGGTATCGATCGACTATAACAGCAAAATTGGTAGGATTTTGTTCTCTCTTTTTTTCGCGTCCACTAATTTTTTAGTTTAATGCTCGCTACCATTACCAGTATTGCAATTTAGATACTATTCTCTCAAATTATACTTTATAATGGTTAATGGAAGGATGGAACTACAATATTTTATAACAAAAATTTATATATATTATTTCCCTTTTATTATAGAATAGTTTTTTATTTCTTGTATAAAAAATTATGTTTTACGATATTAAACTGTATCTTATTTTCACATTAACATCCAAATATATTTGGCATATAACTGTCGATATTAAAGTTTTTAGATTTCCAAATGCATGTGAATTATCCAACCAATAAACCTTTTTAACTCAGCCGTGGATATGATGATTGTGTATGGTCTCTACCTTTTCTCGATTTTCTTATAGTGTTAGAATGTGAAATCTTTTGTTCAAAAGAACATTATAACATGTTTTAAATTTTTGATTTAGCTCGACATAATGTAAAAGATAAAAGAATTGAACAACTATGTCCTTAATCTCAGAACGGTCAGGAGTAAATTTGGGTTGGTACTTGAAGTTGGCCCAGTGGTTAGGTCTAAACCGATATACACGTATATTAAGATGTGTATATTGTAAAACGACTAACGTCGTATAAATATTTTCTCTCTTATCTGTATTAGACTAAGTCCCAAGAAATTAGGGTTATTGTAACAAAGAGAGGTAGGACGATTTGTACTCCGATCGAGAGCTCGAGTTTGAGCTGAGATTCTACTGAACTCCAGATAACCTCCGGCGAAACGTAGGGTACTTGTTAATGCCCCGAACTCGATAAATCTTGTGTCGTTAGCTTTCTAGTTATCTTCTTGATTCGATTGAGTGTGTGAGGTTAGCTCGGAGAATCGGAGCTTAGGTCGCACAAATTGGTATCAGAGCTTGAGTTGGAAGAGCAGGATCTAATCGCAGCTAGCGATTGGATGAAATCAAGGAAAATGGCGAGTCTCAATGTTCAGATCTGTATGTTCGATGGCACAGGGGATTTCTCTCTTTGGAAGAAGAGGATGAACGCTTATCTGAGCGTATCGGGACTAAAGGATGTTCTCACGGAGAAGGCATCAAGCTAGGAATCAAGCATCGCAGTTGCGAGTGATTCCGAGAAAGAAAAGAAGATCACAGCAGACGAAGTTGCAAGATTGGAGCATTGTGAGAAGGCGATGAACATGATCTTCATGGCAGTTTCGGATCAAGTACTAAGAAAGATCGAGAAGTGCACAACAGCGGCAGAGGCGTGGGCTCTACTTGAAAGGTTGTATCAACCTAAGTCTCTTTCTAATAGAGTTCATACGCAGTTAAAAATGTATAGCTTCAAGATGCAAGATAGTCGTACTGTCGATGAGAATATATATGATTTTCTTAGGTTGATTGGAGAGTTAAGTAATCTGAGTATAGAAGTTTTGGAAGAAGTTCAAGCAATACTTCTTCTAAATTCATTGCCAACGAAGTTTGATCAGTTAAAAGATATAGAAAACTATATCAAGTTAAAGGAAACTCTCAAATACAGCAAACTCTCAAATACAGCAGAGAGGCTATCAAGTTAGAAGATATAGTCAGTGCTGCAAAGTCAAAAGAGAAAGATTTGAAAGAAAGTGCAGGATCAAGAACAAGCTCCGAAGGTCATTATGTAAGAGGGAGATCCGAATCAAGAGACTCCAAGACAGGAAAGAGCAAGCACAGTAGGTCAAGATCAAATTCAAGAGAGGGAAAGAAGATCTGCTGGATATGTGGCAAGGAAGGGCAATTTAATAAACAATGCTACAAATGGCTCGAGAGGAATAATGGCAAGCTACAGGCACATGGAAGAAGTGAGTCATCGCATGCTCAAGATGATGCCCACGACCTGGTTGGACTGATAGCGAAGTTAATCTGTCACAAGGTAGAAACGATCAGGAGGAGTAGGTCATGGACACAGGATGTTCCTTCCAAATGACTCTGAGAAAAGATGTCTTCATAGATTTGAAGGAGGTAACAGCAGGAAGAGTCAGGATGGCAAATAACAAAAGTACAGAGGTCAAAGGTATAGGATCAGTAAGGTTTACAAATCCAGATGGCTCGACCTTTGTGTTGAACGAGGTCAGGTATATGCCAGGGATAGGCAGAAACCTGATCTCGATGGGAACTCTAGAAGATAAAGGTTGCAAGTTCAAGGGAGCCGGTGGTCATCTGAAAGGGGTTAAAGGCTGTACCGTGATTGTAAAGGGGGCCAGGAAAGGAAGGGATACTTTGTACATTCTTCAAGCTACAGCAAAGAGATCAGAGTCTTGTGTGGCATCAGTTAAGTCTTCAGGACAGAATGACTCAATAGATGACTACATAAGGTTATAGCACAGTCGGATGGGTCATGTTGGTCAGAAAGCTCTTGAAGTGTTGGTAAAGAAAGGATGTCTGGATAAAGATAAGATGACAGAGATTAAGTTTGCAAAGATTGTGTCATAGGGAAGATCCACAAAGTTAGTTTCGCACCAGCTCAACATGTAACGAAGGAGAAGTTAGACTACATCCATTCGGATCTCTGGGATCCACCAAACGTTCCGTTCAGCCTAGATAAATGTTAGTATTTTGTATAATTTACCGATGATTGGCCCAGAAAAGTGTGGATTTATTTCCTTAGAACCAAAGACGAGGCTTTCGAGAAGTTCACAGAATGGAAGAGGATGGTAGAAGTGCAATCTGAAAGAAAGGTGAAGAAGCTTTGGACCGACAATGGTCTTGAGTTTTGTAACCAAAGTTTGATCAGCTTTGCAATGAAGAAGGGATAGTAAGGCATATGACATGCACTTACACGCCCCAGCAAAATGGAATAGCCGAAAGGCTGAATAAAACCATAATGAATAAAGTGAGAAGCATACTGAGTGAGAGTGGACTTGAACAGAATTTTGGGCAGAGGCTGCCTCCACCTCAGTTTACTTGATTAACCGGACACCCTCATCGGCTATAGACTTCGACATTCCAGAGGAAAGATGGACTTCAGCGATTCCAGATCTTAGTGTTCTTAAAAGGTTTGGGTGATAGTCTACGTGCACTCTAATGAGGGTAAGCTGGATTCAAGAGACAAGCGAGGAGAGTTCACAGGTTATCCGTATGGGCTTAAAGGTTTCCGGGTTTGGTTATTGGATGACAAAAAGTGCACAAGCAGCCGCAATGTCGTGTTCAGAGAGGATATAGTGTACACAGACATCAAGGCTCTACCAGGTAATGGTAATGAAATTCATAAACAAGTTTTTAGTCATGATTTTGCAGGTAAGGACATGGAGACCAGTGATGTAGTTCAAGGTGGAGCTACTCAGGCTGAAACTTCGGTTAGTCACAGTTAGCATGAGGAAGAAGAGGATGCTGAAGAAGATTTTGAGGCTGTTCCAGAGGACTATCAGTTAGCGAGGGATAGGCCAAGGAGGCAGATCAATTTGCCGGCCAAGTTTAACGATTTTAAGGTTTATCCAGATGATGAGGATATTGCTGGTTATGCGTATCTAATGGTAGAAGATGGCGGAAGGTCTGAACCGCAGAGTTTCAGAGAGGCGTTAGAAGATCCAGACAGTGAAATGTGGCTTAAAGCTTCAGATGAAGAAATATAGTCAATTAAGAAGAACATAACCTGGATTTTGGTAGACAGGATAAAAAAACAGAAACCTATTGGGTGCAAGTGGGTATTCAAGAGGAAGGCTGGTATCGTCGGAGTTGAGGGTCCAAGATTCAAAGCTAGGTTAGTAGCCAAAAGGTATTCACAGAAAGAGGGGGTCGATTATCAGGAGATTTTCTCTCCGGTGGTTAAGCACGTTTCAATTCGATTGGTCATTTCTATGGTGGTACACTTTGATATGGAGCTTCAACAAATGGATGTTAAAACAGCTTTTCTCCATGGATACTTAGAAGAGCATATATATATATATATAGAGCAGCCAGAGGGATACATAGACAAGAATCATCTAGATAAAGTCTGCTTGCTGAGGAAATCATTGTACGGATTGAAACAGTTTCCTCGTCAATGGAACTGTTTGATGATTTTATGCGAGCACATGGATATAATAGCAGTGAACATGATAGCTGTGTTTACTACAAGAAGCTGAACAGTGGAGAGTATGTCTATTTGTTATTATATGTCGATGACATATTGATAGCTTCGAAGGACAAAAGGCATGTGTGTGATCTCAAGGTCTTGTTGAATTCTGAGTTTGATATGAAGGATTTAGGAGAGGCTAAGAAAATTCTGGGTATGGAGATCACTCGAGACAGAGCGAAGGGAACGTTGTCTATATCGCAAGAAGGGTATCTTTTGAAGGTATTAGGTAACTTCGAGATGGACCAGTCAAAGTTAGTTTCAACGCCTTTGGGTGCTCATTTCAAGTTGAGGTCAGATACAGATAAGGAGGCCAAGGATCAGTCAGAGAAAATGAAAAATGTCTCTTACCAAAATGCAGTAAGCAGCGTTATGTGCTCTATGATAGGGACACGACCTGACCTAGCCTATGCTGTTGGTTTGGTGTGCAGGTTTATGAGCAGACCTGTGAAGGATCATTGGCTAGCAGTAAAATGGATCTTATGGTATATTAAAGGTTCCCTGGAGAAAAAAATTGTGTTACAGGAAGGAATGTGATTTTGTTATCAAGGGTTACTGTGATGCGGATTATGCTGCAGATCTTGACAAGCGAAGATCAGTCTCAGGAATGGTTTTTACTGTCGGAGGTAACACCATTAGCTGGAGATCGAGTCTGCAAAAGATTGTTGCTTTGTCGACGACAAAGGCAGAGTATGTTGCCTTGTCAGATGCTTCAAGGGAAGCGGTTTGGTTAAAGGGCTTGATGAGTGAATTGGGTTTCGAGCAGGGACTGGTTAGTGTCTACTGTGATTCTCAAAGCGCCATATCCCTGGCTAAGAATGCTGTTCATCACGAGCGTACGAAACATGTGGATGTGAAGTATCATTTTATCAGAGATTTGATATCGATGGGTTTTGTGCAAGTTCAGAAGATAGCCACGGCTTACAACCCATCTGATATTTTTACGAAGACGCTACCAGTTGACAAATTTCAGGATGCTCTGGATTTGCTGAGAGTTACCAAGAACTAAAGAAGAGCAGGTAATTCTGCTCGAAGGAAGCTGAGTGGGTTTACTCAAGAGTTTTGTCAAGCTGCGGGTTTTGCAAGAAGAATTGAAGTTGCAGAGTGTTGCAAGAGGTCTGGGTGGTTTGCTCATGAAGATATGAAGATGAGCGGGTTTGCTCATAACTGTAGGTGGAGTTCACGAGGATGAATCTGGGCGTGAAGAGATCAAGGACAAGGTGGAGAATTGAAGAATTATGTCTTTAATCTCAGAAGGTTAGGGAATATATTTGGGTTGGTATTTGAAGTTGGTCCAGCTGGTTTAGGTCTAAACCGATACACGTGTATATTCCACCTTAACATGTGTGTATATTGTATAACGACTAAGGTCGTATAAGTATTTTCTCTCTCTTATCTGTATTAGACTAAGTCCCAAAAAATTAAGGTTAATGTAACAGAGAGAGGTAGGACGATTTGTACTCCGATGAAGAACTCGAGTTTGAGCTGAGAATTTAGTGAACTTCGGATAACCTCCGGCGAAATGTAGGGTGTTTGTTAATGCTCTGAATTCGATAAATCTTGTGTCGTTAGCTTTCTAGTTATCTTCTTGATTCGATTGAGTATGTGAGGTTAGATCGGAGAATTGGAACTTAGGTCGCACAAGAATATTTGAACTTATCACACTCAATCAAACCACTTTTAGAGTAAGTTGTGAACTCAAGGTTTGGTCAAAATATCGAACTGAGACAATGTGATTGCAGATGATCTTCTTTGTGGTACAGAAAAGTAGGATTTTTTGTTATACGTAAAACTAAAATAAAATCTAATACTCTTAAACATAGTTAGAACATCTTCCAACAAGTCTAAATGATGGCATATACACCAATCATACTTTAATTGTGTTACTATAACCCTAGTAGGAAATATGAATAAATTACAATTAAATACCAATAACTAATATTGTTAATCGAGGGAAATTAAATAAATATAAAAATGCACATGGTACTTTTTAAAACCGGAAAGTATATGTATTACCATTATTTGAAAGGAGTTGAAAACTGTACATCCCATGTCGTATCCTACATATCGAATCACATACCATGTGTCATTAAGAGAATGGCAGGCTGGATTTTGTTATCATAAAAATATGTTTATTTAGTGAACAACTATGATTAATAATATAGGAGGATCCACGTGCACAGAGATTTGATTAATACAACGTGAGGTTCTGTCTAAATACTAATAAAAAGTTTATTTTTTTTTTCATTTTCCTTAATCGCAGTTTTTGTTTGTCATTATCTTTGTTTTGAGCTTCTTAAGTCGTTTATTTATTTTAGTGATGTGACAGTCTAAAACAGAAAATCTATGTTGATGAATATTACATTTAAGTTTGGTATGCATTTTTGGAGACTATTTTCAAGCAATACACACATTTGATACCGAAATACATCAAATTATAGATCAAATAATACATGAAAATATGATTGAAAATTTCGTTGTTGGTAATCTTTGCACATATTTTTTGATTAACGAAGTTTATATTTTTTTAAGAAATACAATCTAGATCAACCATAATTTTAATAAACCCAAAGCATAAAGTAATTAGGCCAGTATTGCTTTCTAAATAAAAACTAAGAAGGGGCCATCATTATTAATTAGTATAGTCTCAAGTGTATAAAATTATATTCACATGGCTAATCATATTACAATCATAGTGTATGTTAATAGTCTCGATTTATGTGAATGGTCCAAATATTTTAATTTCTTTCTCTAGTTATTTGGTGTCATTAAGAGCATTTATAGTTCATGATTCCTTTTATGAAGATTTCTTGCCTTCTGTACTTATGATTGTCTCAGCATCATTGCAATTTTCAAATGCATTTCATTTATCAAATAAATAAATATATATTATGTATTTTAATTAAAGATATATTATGTATATTATCTAACCAAGTTAATATATAAACACGTTCTTTGGTAGCAGATCAACCTTCGTATTTTTGTCTCGGGGACGAAGCACAAGAACAAATTCTGCAAAGGATGTACGCATCCTTGGCATCTTTTGAACAATGAAAATTTCTTGTATGAATTGATATTTAAATATTTTTTGGTTAAACTGATATTTAAATATGTAATATTATAGTAAAATATCGCTTGCTTTATGCAAACATTAGAAGTAAAGGTAAATAAAATTATGTAGTAAATTTTAATAATAACTTTTTTCGTTCTTACATAAATATTTGGGAAAAAGGTTATGCATATATTTTTCTCTGAATTAAATTTAGAGTGATTGGCCAAAATATACCTAAAATTGGTCAAAATTTGCGATATAAAAAACAGTAATTTGAGGGAAAGTTGGCATTTCAAAATCATGGCAGATTACGCAAAAACCCCTGCCCACACATTTTTTTAATTGTAGCGAGCTATTTTAATTTTTTAAAACTCTTAAATTAAAAGATAATATCCGCTGATGTAGCTTCCTGTAGCTGTTGTAGATCTGCTCGTAGGTGTCTGTCCACCACAGAATATTACCACTTCCAACGCAACATTTAATACAGAATCTATAAGATTTGGAGGATGTATATGGCATGACTATGTATGCATATATGTGCATGTTATTAAAGTTATTTACACTTTATATAAAGAGGTATCGCTCACTCGACTGACAAACGTGGATTATCTTACCGAGTTGATCTCTGTACGAAGATATGCAGCTGCCGCGAGTTCCAACTCTTGTCGATTCCTTGTTCCTATGTCGTTGCAGCGACAATACGAACGAAAACTAACGTCAAGCAATTGATTGGAGAAGAGTTAACGATTATGTTTTGGAGGATGGCATACTCGGAAAGCATATATCTTGTTCCAAATTACCAAGCACCTCTGTAGCTGGGGATATCATGGCTCAATTTGCACTCATGCCTCCAGCGACCAGATGTCCACTAGGACGTCCGCGTAAACAGCGAATATTTTCTCGTGGTGAATTCAGGGTAAGAAATTTGTTATCATGGAACTCGCATTGTTAGATATTAACTTATTATTTTTCATGTAAACCAGTATGCAGGTTATGTAGTGAATATTTTTCATGTCTACAGAAGTGTGTAGTTGTTAAAATCTTTGGAAATGGACTAAGTATCGATGTTGTAGACAAGTTTACTGTTATTGGTTATACTGTCATGGCTGGAGTAACTGCTGCCCCGAGCATTGCCAAAATGACCCTTAGCCCCAATCATGCACGAGGGTTTGACGAAGAAGAGAAGGTAGAAGTATCATTGTTGTTAAGTTATATAATTTTTTATAACATCCACCATTTCTGATATTACGTTAACCAATCATTTAGAGCGTTTTACTGACTTCTACCGTTGTAATTTGATTCATTACACATCTACTAATTTTGTTAAAAAATTACAGATCAGCATTATAAGTCAGTTCTTTGTAATTTCATATTCACCTGTCTCTTACATTGTCTTGTTTTATGTACGCATCATTTCTTCTATCTTTCTTTTTCTTATGGCCTTTCATATGGTAATTCTGTTCATAACAAGACAGAGAAGACATCTAATAAATAAGGTGCATAATTCTCCGCTTTATAGTCATGGGAAATATATGGACTCCGGTAGAGGGCGTTGATGGTTTTCAGGGGACAGGTACTCCATCAGAGTGGTGTTAAATTTAAACTTGGACCGATCCGCACCCGTATCCGCTCGTCAATGTCGACAACCTTTTGGGTGGTACCAGATGAACCCTCTTTTTATTTCCATAGGACGTCTAAGAATTTAGGACGATAAACGCAGAAATTGATAACTTAGTAACAATTCCCTGTACCGATCCAAATTAATTATTTCCAACTAACAATAAGAATACAGAATTAGAGAATATTACCAATCGTCCAGCAGCTTGGCTTTCAATCCCATGAACCTCGCGCCATAGTTGACTTTCAGATCACATGGCATGGAAAAGGCTGGCTTGATTACATTTGACCGGTTTAACGCGCCATAGAAATCTCTATAAAAGATAGATGAAGTTTTCAGTCTTTTGCTTTTACGAGGACCCTCTTCTTTGTGTTCGGCTTCTCTGTCGTTAAGGTAGTTGGGTTCTTTAACATGGTGTGTTTCTTCCTGAGTCAAACCTAGTGAGAAAGAAGGTGATACAGACAAAAGCAGCCATGAAAAAAAAATATGATAGCTTCATTACAACGGTACAAATCAGTAAAACACTCTAAAGTATTGGTTAGCGTAATATCAGAAATGATGGATGTTATAAAAAATTATATAAATTAACAACAGTGATATTTATACCTTCTCTTCTTCATCATGCTCTCGCCCAAAGATGAGTACAACCGTCATCATAACCAATTGAACAGCATAGAAAAATCATTCGACCATAATTCTCTTCTGAGAGTACTCCAACTCGTGCTTATTTTAAACACGGAGAAGTCTTGCTAGCATGTAGAAACCAAAACTGCCGGGAAAAAACGGCATCTCCATTGTCGCTAACAGCTTCCCAGTTCTGAATCTCGCAGTCTCTTCACTTCGTCGTCGTCAAGTGCACTAAGGGCCTACATTAGTAAGTTTGTAGTTGTGTATTTTGATGATATATTAATCTACAGTAAGTGTTTTGCGGACCATATTCGGCACCTTGAGCAAGTATTAGAGACTCTTCGTCAAGAAGGTCTTTATGCGAACCTCAAGAAGTGCACCTTTTGCACTGATGAGCTTGTGTTTTTAGGCTTTGTGGTAAGCTCTCAGGGATTACGAGTTGATCAAGAGAAGATAAAGGCGATTCAAGAATGGCCCACACCCACCACCATAGGACATGTTCGAAGCTTCCATGGGCTAGCAAGCTTCTATAGGCGGTTTGTTAAAGACTTTAGCACCATAGCCGCCCCTCTCACTGCTGTGATCAAGAAAGATGTGGCCTTTTCTTGGGGGCCAGCACAGGATAAAGCTTTCCAAACTCTTAAAGTTCATTTAACTAATGCACCTGTTCTAGTTTTGCCTGATTTTAACAAGACTTTTGAAATCAAATGTGATGCTCCAGGATTAGGTATTGGTGCGGTGCTGACTCAAGGTGGGCGACCCGTGGCTTATTTCAGTGAGAAGCTACACGGAGCTACACGGAGCTACACTAAACTACCCTACCTATGACAAAGAATTGTATGCCCTTGTGAGATCCATGGAAACTTGGCAACACTACTTGTTAGCCAAGGAATTTGTCATTCACACCGATCATGAGACACTTAAGCATCTAAGGGGGCAAACATCACTCAAGAGGAGGCACGCGAGATGGCTAGAGTACATTGAGACTTTTCCCTACATAATCAAGTACAAAAAGGGGAAAGAGAATATAGTAGCCGATGCACTCTCAAGGCGATATGCGCTTATCACCACAATGGAGGCCAAGGTGATGGGGTTTGAGCATATCAAGGAACAATATGAAGGAGATCCCGACTTTGGAGAGGTTTACCAAGCCAGTGCCGAGGCCGTAGTGGGATCTTTTCATCAGCACGAAGGATTCTTGTTCAGAGATAAGTGCTTGTGCATACCCCAAGGATCAATGAGGGAGCTGCTGATCCGAGAATCACATGGAGGGGGTCTCATGGGCCACTTTGGGGTAGACAAGACACTGAGCATACTTGTGGAGCATTTCTTTTGGCCCCACCTCAAGAGGGACGTCGAGAGATTCTGCTCCAAATGCGTCACTTGCCTCAAATCCAAATCCAGGTCACATCCTTACGGCCTTTACACACCCTTACCTATTCCTAACCTACCTTGGGTAGATCTTTCTATGGATTTTGTTTTAGGTCTTCCGAAGATCCGAAACAAGGACTCCATATTTGTAGTGGTGGACCGGTTCTCAAAAATGGCGCATTTCATTCCATGTTCAAAGACAAATGATGCTTCCCAAACCGTTGACTTGTTCTTCAAGGAGGTGGTACGCTTACATGGGTTACCAAGGTCTATAGTATCTGATTGTGATACCAAGTTAATAAGCCACTTTTGGAGGACATTGTGGAGAAAGCTCGGGACCAAGCTACTCTTCTCAACGACTTGCCACCCTCAGACGGATGGGCAAACTGAGGTCGTCAATCGAACTCTCTCCACCCTCTTAAGGGCCACGGTTGGTAAAAACTTAAAGAACTGGTTAGAGTGTCTTCCCTTTATTGAGTTCTCTTATAACCGTGCTACTCACTCTGCTACCAAGTTTTGTCCATTTGAAGTTGCATATGGCTTTAAGCCACTCACTCCCCTAGATCTTTCACCACTACCACCACTAGAGTATGCTAATCAAGATGGAGAAAGCAAAGCCGAGACAGTTCGGAAGCTGCATCAAAAGGTCAAAGAAAACATTGAGAAGAAGACTGAACAATACAAGAAACAAGCAGATAAGGGACGCAAAGAACTCACCTTCAAGCCGGGAGATTGGGTTTGGCTTCACATGCGGCCGGAGAGGTTCCCTAACCAACGCAAATCCAAGCTTTCACCGCGAGGAGATGGACCATTCAAAGTCCTTGAGCGTATCAACAACAATGCTTACCGACTAGAGTTACCAGGTGAGTTTAATATCTCTTCTAGTTTCAACATATCTGACTTAGCTCCTTTCCACGCAGATGAACAAGTTCTGAGGTCAGAACCTTCTCAAGCGGGAGGGAATGATGAGGACACTAGCTCGGAGCAACCCCAAGACTTGAAGATTCCTACCATGTATGAGCCACCAAGGACTAGATCAGGCACGAGAAACATGAGGGAAGGGTTCAATGTAGCTGTGGAGGCTCTAATGATGCAAGAAGGACATAAAGAACTCACCAAGACGATGGAGCAACTCAAGATTACAAGCCAAGAAGAATATGCCGTGGACGTGAAGGCACCAAGCCCAAGTCTAGACGAGGAAACGTGGCCGCTGATAAAGACCCACCTTGGCCCAACATTGCTCGTCATTTCTCAAGTTCAAGACAAAGACAACCCGTCTTCGAACCACCTCTAAAGCAATGTGAGTCTTTAAATTTGAATTCATTAACAAAGTTTCCTTTTCTTGTTTTGCAGGTTTTATCGTTAGGTCCTTTTAGTTATTTTTCCTTTTTAGATTGTTCTTAGGGTTATCGAATTGTTCTCTTTACTTTTCACAGAGTCTGTTGCGTTTTGAGCTTTCCTTTTTTTGATTTGTCGACCCTAGAAGGTCACAGCTGACGGACTATTTATAAAGTCCCATATGCAGCTTTGTAGTCTCACGTTTTTACCTATTATCAATAAAGAGAGTATTTTCTTCTTTAGCAAAACCCTAGAGCTACAAAGACTCATGCGGCTGCCCCTTGTCCTTTGTGTTCTTCCGACTTATCAAAGCTAGATCATAAGCTTTGTGGTGTCCTTCGATCCACCGGTTACTATAGTCTCGAGTTCGTTCATCGGATTTAAACAAAGAGAGCCTTGAGGCCAATTGTTTAAGTCGCCATCTTTCCCTCACTTCATTCATCTCTTGTTCGAGTAGAGGGAGCCTTGAGGCCAGCTACAAGGATCCAACTCATACTACACCCGATCTTATATCAGGAACAGTTCTTGAATTTAATAATTTCTGAATTTCTTAGATATGTTTAAATTTATGTAATTTGATACACGACTTTCAATATAAAGGCATATAATTTTTCACCTGCCCGGAAAGCATGAGTAAGAGTAAAATCTATTATATAAAGACTGGGTTAAGTCTCACCAGCTTGACACCTAAGCACCTAATTTTTTGACACATCATTTGACACATCATCTCATTAAAACTTTTATAAAATACACAGACAATAATTATTTCACTCCGTAAAACTTTTCTTCTATCTCTCTCTTTCTTCACAAAAACAAACCATAAACCCCAAAATCTCTAATCTAATTTTGAGGCTTTGAAATTTCGAAGAT
This sequence comes from Eutrema salsugineum, assembly GCF_000478725.1. NCBI lineage: Eukaryota > Viridiplantae > Streptophyta > Magnoliopsida > Brassicales > Brassicaceae > Eutrema > Eutrema salsugineum. The sequence continues at coordinate 8,916,982 of NW_006256342.1, forward strand.
TTCACACAAAATGTTGAGAAGATCAGCTTCCTCCATCCTCGATAAACATCAGAACAACAAACCCATCGATCGATTCTCCTCCTCCACCTTCTACTTCAATGGCGGATGAAAACCCTAACCCCAAACCCGAGCGGCGTAATTGACTCAGGTAATTGAATATAAATGTCTTTTCTAGAGCAAAGACATTCAACCTCTTATTGTGCCCACTTGTAAATTCTTTATCATTTTGGCAGATACAAGCTAAAGCAATTCCCCCATTGATGATGGGAAAAGATGTACTTGGAGCAGCCAAGACCTGTTCTGGAAAAACCTTAGCTTTTCTAATATCGGCTGCAGAGCTTCTCTACCATGTCCGGTTTACTCCTCGCAACGGAACCGGTGTTATCGTTATTAGCCCAACAAGAGAGCTAGCCATTCAGGTCTGTAACTTTTCCTCGGATTTTTATCGATCTAGCATTACATCATGCTTTGTGCTTTCTTATCAAGTACGTCTTTGATATTTCAGTCATATGGAGTGGCGAAAGAACTTCTAAAGTATCATTCGCAGACTGTGGGAAAGGTTATTGGCGGCGAGAACAGAAAGAAAGAAGCTGAAATTCTTGTGAAAGGTGTTAATTTGTTAGTAGCAACCCCTGGAAGACTTCTCGACCACCTTGAAAATACAAATGGATTTGTGTTCAAGAACTTGAAGGTACAACTCAGAAGTCTGATTTCAATTTTTGGGGTACTATTCTTATTGTCATGGTTTTGAGTTAATGCACATCTTATTCTGATAAAAAAATTGCAGTTTCTTGTGATGGATGAGGCTGATAGGATACTGGAACAGAACTTCGAAGAAGACATGAAGATGATCATTAAGCTGCTACCAAAGGTATTCTCGCTGCTTGCACTGGGGATTTACCAATAGTTGTCTTAAGTCTTTAACTTGAATCATAGAGAAGTATTCTTTTCATGTCCCCGTGTTGTTGATAATGATAAATCGTCATTTTTTTTTCCTGCAGACAAGGCAGACGTTGTTGTTTACCGCCACACAGACTTCCAAGGTTTGTTTCGCAATCAGTATAGCTCCCACACTTTTTTCTTGAGTATAGTATCGCTTAATTAGGATTGGTGAAACCAACAGGTTGAGGATCTTGCTCGGGTGTCACTTTCGTCACCTGTTTATATTGTTGTCGATAAAGGACGAAAAGAGGTAGCGATTATCACAATTCTCTACTTACATTTTACTTCATTCCTCTAGACAGGTCTTTTTCATGTTTGTGGAAATTGGAAACTGTAGGTTAGAAATGAAGACTTGGAGCAAAGTTATTTCGTTGTGCCAAGTGCGAAGCGTTTAATTTTCTTACTCACCTTCTTGAAGAGAATTTCACGGGAAAAAGAAAATCATGGTGTTTTTCTCGACGTGCAAATCCAGCAAGTTTCACGCCGAACTCTTTCGATACATCAAAATAGATTGCCTTGAAATTCGAAGAGGGATAGATCAGAGCAAAAGGACTTCAACATTTTTCCAGTTCATAAAGGCTGAAACTGGTGTCTTGTTGTGTACTAATGTCGCTGCCCGTGGTTTAGGTAGATCAAGCCAAAAGACAATGTATAAATGATGTAATATTAGAGCTTTGTGTAAAAATCAAAAGAATGTTATCTCTATTACACAAACCCGCGTGTACACGCGGGTCTTATCCTAGTGATATTAAAAATTGTGTACAGTTCCCGAATAGCGTTTTTTTTATATTCGCAAATTAGAAATAGTAACAGGTATATCTGATACATTTACTTTTAAATTTAAAGAGAGAAAATTTTAATATAAAAAATCATACAAAAGCCACACTTTTCAAAGTGATAGCAAGACACGAAATACATATTTTGGGGTTTGTGTTAAAACAAACATGGTGAAATAGGAAAGATGAGTGTGTGTATTTTGTATGATTAACAATCATCATCATGAGCTGAAACATGACCATCATAATCTTCATCACATAAGGTATCCAAAATATCTCTAGCAGAGGATGAGTCCGACCCGATGAGCCGGTTTAGCTTATCCTCAGCCCACCATTCCGTCGATTGTACCTTGCGGCAGCCTTTAGATTTGTCCACAGACTTTATAGCCGGCGACACATGATGATTACTGTATTTGGACCGCTCACATTTCTTGGTGGATTTTGAATGGTTGGTAGGTTTTGATGGCACGTTAGTAAATACTCCAAAAGCGGGTGGTGAATCAAGCTGGTTCACGAATTTGTTTCTGGTTTGTGGATTAAACCCCGACGGATGAATCATCCCAGTCCTAATGAAACCGTGTTTACGACCTTCCCTCTTCATTTTTCCTTATTTTGATTTTAGACTTGATGAATTGTAAAATTATCAATTTGTGGATATATATAGAGGGGCTTATCTTTGAAGAGCACACCAAAAATGTTTGGAACACAAGAAAATGTCAATAGTCAAACATACTTGTCCACCAAGAAATTAATATTATATTCTTGTCCGCTTTTTTGTTTTTTCTCGGCATTATCTGAGAATTGGTATTTTTTCAAACTTCTTCCTATTGTTGTCGACATCTTGTGTTACGTTCTAGCCTGATGTTGTAGTGTTGTACGATATATCTTTAAAGGATTATAAGCCAAACGTCATATAGGTTAGAGAAAAAGGAAAGCCACTAGCTTTTTTCTGATTTTTTTCTTGCAAGCCTTTATCGAAAAAAAGTCTATATGCAATGTAACGTCATCAGTTTTTAGTATTCAAATCTTCACTATTTATTTGACATAAAATAAATTTACAATTAAATAAGAATTGCTTCAAAATAAGATATACAGAACAAAAAATATATGAAGTTGAATAATTATGAAAATAATGTATATAAAAGAAAGGAAATGCTCTATATATTTTTTTCACAAACATAGAAGTATTATAAACTTTAAAGTATTATAAACACAAAAGTATTATTTTTTTTTCACTATATAGTCTAAATGTAGACCATAAAATAGAAGTACTCTAAACTTTAAATCCTTAAATCCTGAAAGCATAAAATCCAAAATTATAAAATCTAACCTTCAAAAAGTCAATTTTATTCCTCATGACATATAATTTTAACTTAATATATAATAGAGAGAGTATCAGAGGCAAAACGAGCATCTGGAAATTTTATCCTTTAATTACACTAAAATATAAGTTAAATATGTAGATTAATAATTAAAATTAAAGATGAATATTCAATTTATTGTGTTTAATGGTTAAAAATTCCCTATGTAAGTTACGGTTTAGACCAGATATATAGGTTGTCTATTGCGAATTTAATGAGCATTCCTCTTTTTAATAGAGATCGTATGTCGAAAACTAATTTCAGAATTTCCTTGTTTGGTTCCTTTCGATTGATGGAGCTGATTAGGATCTGTGAATCTGATCTCAGTGGCCAGTGGGAGCTTGGAGAATCCTTTTTCTAAAGCTTGGCTAAAGGCTGTTCTGACAGCAATTGCTTCTGCAACCAAAGGAGAAGTTTGAAGGACTCCGATTTATGACTCCTCGAGATTTTCACTTCCGACTGGTCGAAGAAAATCCATCCTAGGCCCGCTACTTTTGGAGCTTCCAGCCACGCTGCATCTGTAAAGCAGGTGATCTCCTCTAGGTCTTCTGATTGCTGATGGGGGGTTTCCGTGAGATGCTGTTTGGGTTTCTCAATAACCTGTGCCGATTGCCATTCTCTTGCTTCTTTTGTTGCTTTCGTTGCTGTATCCGCTGAGGTTATATTCCTGTTTTCAAAGATCAATTTATTGCGTGAAAACCAAATAGACCAGTAGATCCAAGTGAACAAAGAGCCATTTCCCACTTCCGTTGCTGGTAAACCAATCCACCGTTTTGATGCTTTCAATGGTGAACTTGTATGGTGCTAATTTCCAAACTTCTTTGGCGAAATTGCAGTGGAGAAAGAGGTGATCTATCATTTCCAAATCTCCACAGTGAACACAAGTAGCTCCTATCGATAAGCCTCGAGATTGTAAGCTTTCTCCCACAGGGAGAGCTCCTTGTACCACCTTCCATATAAAAAAAAAATTATTTTTGGAGAAAAAGTCCCATTCCATATGTCTGAGTGCAGGTCAAAAGTGTTTGGTTATTCGTTTTTCTTTTATCGTTAATAGCAACATTGTAGCCTGATTTGGTGGTGTACACTCCTGTCTTGTTAGGGATCCAGATGAAGGAGTCCTCTGCTCCTATTGTACTGGGCTTGATGCTTATGATATCTAGTTTCATAGCTGGCAGAATCTCGAGAATTTTCTCCTCACTTCACGAAGTAGAATTGTCGTGCATCAGTTCCGACACAACCATGTTACTAGAGTTTCTTGGTGCTGGCCCCATTGGTCGGAGTTGATTAGAGAGACTGAGCCAAGGATCCAACCAGACTTTGGTAGTTTTCATTTCCAATAGCTTTACCGATGTGTGGAGCTAGTAGGTCTCTACCTATTAGGATACTCTCCATCTATGTGAGGCAATAGCTGGAGTTGTAGCATTGAGCATATCAGAGTTGACACAGTATTTTCCAGAAGCACACATGCCAGAAGACAATGTGGATTGTTTAGCAGTCTCCAATACATTTTGGCGAGGAGTGCATCATTGAAAGCTTCAATGTCCCTGAAGCCGAGACTGCCTAAGTGTTTTGGTCTTATGAGCTTTGTCCAAGCAATCCATCACAACTTTTTCTTTTCTGGTTTTGAGTCCCACCAGAAGCGGGTCAAGGCAGATTGGATCCTTTTGCAGAGGCTCAAGGGCAGCTTAAAACAGGACATATTGTAAGAGGGAATGTGGATAACACATACTTGAGCATGATGATTTTCCTGGTGCTAGACAGGAACTTAGTTGACCAACCAATAGCTTTTTGCTGGATTCTGTCCACAATTGCCGTGAAGAGATCTTTCTTCCTCCTCCCAAAAATGCTCAGGCAAGCCCAGATATTTTTCCTGACCTCCCTTTTTCTCTATTCCCACAGCATAACTTAACTCAGTCCTTTATTTCAGGTGGTGTCTTCCCATAGAAAGTTATATAATATTTTTGCACGTTGATCATCTGACCAGATGCATCTTCATACTTTTGCAAGATTTGCTTCAGAGTTTCACACGCACGAGAGATGTTTTGCGAAAAACAATTGTGTCATCCGCAAAGAGTAAGTGATTAACTATAGGGCTTCTCTTTGCTACTCTGACTCTTGATAAGCGACCACTGATTTGAGTATTTTTACAGAGTCCCGCGAGTACTTCCCCACATAGAATGAATATGTACGGTGAAAATGGGTTGTCTTGACGAATTCCATGATGAGGTTGTACATATCCTTTTGCAGATCCGTTTATAAGGTAGGAGTAGGAGACTGAGGTGATACATTGCATAATCCATTGGATCCAAAGGTAGTGGAAACCGAGCTTTGTAAGGACTGATTTGATGAAGCTCCACTCAAGTCGGTCATACGATTTGCTCATGTCGGTTTTAACCGCCATGGCACAGTGTTTTTTTGCTCCAGATCTTTTGAGGAAGTACATATTTTCGTGAGTTATCATCACGTTGTCAGAAATTGCTCTTCCCGGCACAAAGGCGGATTGGGACTCAGAAATGACAGAATGTAGAACCGGTTGAAGACGCCTCGTAAGGATCTTGGAGAAAATTTTATAGATCACATTGCAGAGAGCAATTGGTCTATAATCTACAACCGATTAGGGAGCACTGCCCTTTGGGATCAATCTAACAAATGTGTGATTGAGCGAAGCTGGTAGATGTCCTGACATGAAGTAGTTTTGAATCTCAGTGGTAATGGTGGGGCCGATTGTTTTTCAATTGGTTTGGAAGAATTCAGAAGAAAAACCTTCTCGACCTGGTGCTTTGTCCGGATGGATTGAGAAGAGAGCAACTCTTATTATTCTTTCTGTTGGAGTTTCTATCAGTCTCCTATTTGTGCTCTCTGAGATGCAATGTTTGAGTGATTTTTCTACTGTTTCCTTGCAGTTTGATGCATTGGAGATGAAGAGGGACTGGAAGTAGTTGCAGATGACCTTGGATATTTCAGCCTCTTCGAACACAGGTTTTCCCTCAACATTCTCTATCACAGAGAATTTGTTGACTGTTCTTCTGTTCCTCGTAGTTGCGTGAGAAAAACCGAATTTTTGGTCACCCAAAGAGAGTCACAAGAGCATACTCCTTTTTTTCTAGTAAGATTATTCTTCTTGGTAAGCTTGTTTCAATGTGGAGTTTAATTGTTGTATTAGGCTTTCATCTGCTTGGCTACTAGACATAGCTTCGTCTAGTTGGATCTTAGTTTTTTCTATTTCCCTTTAACTGTTAACGAGCTTCTCCTTGTTCCATTTTAAGATTGATTTGTGATATTTGCTGATCCTGTCTTCCACTGGCAGAGGCCACTGAGAACCAGGCTTCAATGACCAGCTTTGTGATTTTTTCGTTTTTTCCCATTCGACCGTCATACCTGAAGAGGCCGTGTTTTTTTTCAGAGTTGGGCTCAAAGTATGTAACCAACGGTCGGTGATCAGATCCCTCGAATCTGTAGTAGTGGCATCTTCCTGATGGAAACTTCTCAGCCTAAAAGCTATTAGAGAGGGAGTGATCTAAGCGGCAGTGGACGAGATGAATATTCATTATTCCTCTCCAAGAAAAGGTGTTCCCTGAGTGTCTGAGTTCAACAGGTCGCAGCGAGATAACAGTGCTCTGAATTCGCAGAAAGACCCTTCATCTCTCTCAGGTCCCCCTTTCTTCTCAGTATTATCTATAATTTCATTAAAGTCTCCCATTAGGAGCGTCGCGAGTAGTCGAGATATTTTCTAGTTGATTCCAAACTGATTTTCTTTTAGTCTGATCCGGCTCACCATATACGAAAGTAGTGTAAAACTTGTGTTGATTGTAAGAGATAGATGTGTCAATATAGTTATGGCACGATGAAAGAATTTCCAACAAAATATTTTGGTTCCAGTACGAAGCAAGCACACACCTCCTGGACTGTGTGGTGAGACCAAAAAATGAGAAGAGAAGTTCATCCATTCAAGATTTTTCAACAAAAAGTCATCAGAGTTTTTTGTTTCAATGAGAAAAAGGATGTCAGGGAGGATTGATTTGTGCACCTCCCTAATACTCTAGACTGTTGTGGGATTCCCCAAACCACAACAGTTCCAGCTAACCGCTTTTAAGGAAGCGGCGCTGGAGGGTCCCAAAAATCCGGTCTTCCTTTGGAGATAGCAGGAATGATTGTGACACTTGGTTGAATTCTACTTGTAGAAGCATCCTTATTCGAGGTGGGGATGATTCTCTTTTATCGAGCAGCGGAAATAGGGCTCCTCAAGGTTGTGACTGATGTAGCTTTAACCGATTTGCAGAGATTTGGCTAGATGAAGATTGTCGTGCTACATGTGAGTTGTGAACATCCTAGACTTTTCTTTTCCTGGAACTCATTCATGTTATTTTTTTTAGGGCTATTAATGTTTGCTCTACGGAGAGGGGGTCTATGTAACACCCGTGTTTGGAAAAAATTACCAAGTTGGAAAATTTGGTTAAGGGATTTATGGAAAATGTAAGGCAGAAATGGAGAAAAACCAGGGGGTTAACTGAGGAAAGTCGGAAAATGAGTTTAGCCGGGTGAAACTGGGTTCAGTATGGTGATTTCGAGCTAAGTCCAGCTTTTTGCCGAGTTAAATCGAGTTTTGCCGAGCTAAAATCAGTTGGCTGCGATTTTCGAAAAGTTTAGCTGAGAAATTCCGACAAGCCAAGTTTTTTGGAACTTGGTCGGAATTCAGATAAGGTTGGTCCGGAACAGACAGCCTTTGTCATGAACGGTTGCGCGCGGAAGCGGTTATCGGGTAAAAACGCGCTAATGCATAAGCGCGGGAACGGTTATGGATTTTAGCCGAGTAAGCGATAGCGCGAGATATGATTATCAGTCGTGCGGAATCACGCGCGGGAGCGGTTTTTAGCCGAGAGGGTGTGGATTGTTGCAGGAACGGTTTCTGGGCGGTTTTCTTCGAGAAATCGTGTGAGCGCCTATATAATAAAGGCCTCTCGATCATTTTCTCTTCTTCGTGCGACCAAAGAACACAGAAAGATTGAGAGAAACAGTTTTAAGAGAAGTTAGTCGAGAGAATCTCTGTTTAGCCGAGCGATACCGGATTCTACACGAGAGTGAGTGCGATCCTGCCGAGCGTGATCCGGATTCTGCCGAGCGATCGTGGGAACGAATCTGATCGACCGCGAGTTCTGTCTTTACCGAATCTGGCCGATAAAAGCTAAGGTGAGTGCGTGATCGTAGCCTTGTTTGGTCGTATTCTTGCTTAGACTCTAGTCGGTTGCGTGTATATTCTGTGTTTGTCATGATATTTCTGCTGGCTATGCCGTGATGATCGATCCACCTTAACGGCGATAGGGATCAGTCAAGGCGCTCTCGGCTAAGATGCTCGCCGAGGCTTGTCTGGTTGCTGGATGATCGGCCGGGTAAGCGTGTATGGTTATGCGCGGGTAGTTTTCTGTTCTTATGAGCATTGGGCTCGATCTTTGTTTGATGCGATTATACTTTGGCTCGGTGAGACGGGATGACCGCTCTCACTAAGCAGTTCTGTTTGCTTATGCCTCATTTGTGGATGCAGGTAAAGAAGTCTGATCAGCGCGCGGACTATGGCTGGAACGGAATGGATGGTAGGATCGAGTAGTTAAGGTCTTAGTCGATGTAATAGATTATATGCGAGCAATCATTGTACTGAGAACCTCGATTTAATTCAAGTATTCTGTTTTTAATCTACTTATGCACGGCTAAAACTGTCTAAACAAACCTAATGCAAAAAAAGCTAAGTAAAAATCCGGATCGAAATTTGACTAAGTATAAGTTAAAAAGTAAAATCCGGGTTAGGGTGCTACAGTTTGCCCCTTTTCTTTTTTGCCACATGTGTCACTGAGGGTTATGTTCTGTCGAGTTGGGGTAGGTCCTGGCTTTCCGGTTGTAGATGGTCACGAGCTGCTGTTGCAGCGAGGATAGACATTGCCTTTTCAGCCACAAGTCCTCTGCTTTCTCCTTCGAGGACTCTCATCCTTCTCGCTGCACTTTTCACTGGGTCTGGGCAGTTTAAATATTGTATTTTCACCTCCTGCAGTTCCTCCATGATGCTATCTGTGGTGATTGGAGGAGGGGGAGGTGGAAGCTGATGGAAGTCTTCTTTGTCTAAGTTTCTGCTTAAGTTGAATCGTCGGGATTGAGGAGATTCTGATCGACCATGGCTGACCTGATGTTTTTGAGGGTCTTTTAGCCTTCAAGTGCGTCCAGATGGAGAGACAAAGGTCTCTTGAAAGTTTTGTGGTACTTTTTGGAATTCATGTGAGGCTGTGGGATGATCTCGGTGGTGCACAGTCTGGTGAGAAGATGTCATTTCTTTGTTCCTCTGATTTGACTGGGATTCTGAAGGCTCTGAAGCTCTGATGGAGTGCCTTGAAGTATCCCTTCTGTTGTCTCTATGAGTCCCTGGTCTTGGAGATTTTGTGTTCAAAGGCTGACTCATGTCCTTCCTTTTGTTTGATTCTTGCACCAAAAGGATTCCCATGCCTATCTAGTCTTTCACTGAAGGTTCTATCTGAGTTAATAGTTTTTATTTCCACTATTGCAGGAGATGGTCTGCTCTCTTTGTCTTCTCGGCTTGGGTGGGAGCGCCTATAAGCGAGTTTGGCCGGGCAGTTGGACTCATCATGGCTTAGGAGGTGGCAGTATTTGCAGTGGTTTTCGAGTTTTTTTCGTACTGAATAGTGACCACTGCTTCTCCTCCGTTTGGAAAGTCAATGATAGTTTCTTTTATCAGAGATTTTAGCCCATCAATAGATATTCAGATACGAGCCTCTGTCTAGATAAGCTCCTAGTCTTCAATAGTTCCCAATTCTTCCCCAATGTCGGTAATCATCTTTTTTTTTATTTTCAGTAATGCAGCGGAATCCCTTTTAAACTCATCCAGATGGAGATTTGTGGTGGAAAGGTGGGAGAAATAATCGGTTCCCACTACTGGAGGATGACCATCCATCGTGAGATGTGGTATGGCCGGTTGTTGAGCATTTTTTGTATATCTTCCTCAGATTCAAAGCGGAATTAAAAGCAATGTTGGCCTAAGTCTGAGCCGATGACTTTTCCTTTGATGTCCCAACGTTTTGGTAGAATATTGAACAGAGCTCACATCCTCTGTTCTCGTGGGTTTGTTAGCCTTCCTATGAGAGTTAACTTGTTGTCTTTTATCAGGTCGGTTGTGTCGATATCCGGAGCGCAGATCCTCTTTCGTGGTGGTTGGGGGTCTGGGGAGTAGGCCTTCGCTTCGTCCTTTTCCAAGTAGGAGAGCCTTCTTCTGTCCATGGTGAGGATGGTCTACTAGTTGAAAATGCAGATGGAGAGACTGGAGATGGGCTTCCGAAGCGAGAGGGAAGGAGACGGGGCTGAGATGGAGTATTTGCAGTGATGCAGTAGGAGGTGAGAAGGAGCTTTTTTCCAGTTGAAGTATATGGTAGTGAGTAGGAAGCTTATTTTGTCTGTTAAGGTCGAGAAACATCTTGGTAGCTGAGTTCAAAGACGAACCGTAAGAGGAGGCGTTGGCTTGTTCTCTCACTTGAGAGACCGAAAGGATGGAGATCTTAAAGATTAGCAAACTCTGGAGAAGTGGTGTTTGCCGTTGATGTTGTTGACGTTGGAGGTTTGGAGAGCACGTTGAATCCCTGAAGCTTCCCAGGAGGTGAGTATCGCCATAGATGACAGAAGGGGAGTCGGTACGCCGGAAAATAGATCCTCCGACTAGGCGTGAACGCGGTGTTTTTTGAAATTTTGAAAAGCTTGCTATTGTTTTTGTTTTTTGACGTCTTCTATGTTTTGTTGATAAAATATTATAGCGATTTATATGATAATGATTTAATTTTTCCAGTTTCTATGCATAAAACTCTATGGTTTATTCAAGTACCTCTATAATATGAAATAAGTAATTGGTAAAACTGATTGTAAAACAAATATATAGAAATAATTTATCTAAAATCTATTTATTCACTCAAAATATCATATAAAACGGAATGAATGGAGTGATATATTGATATAATCCATATTTCCCATTTCATAACTAAATTAAAGGGTAGAGAAAAATGCATAAGATATATACGCAATATATCTTAGAACTGAACAAGATGGCCGTAACTTAGGTACAGAATAGGTATAAGAGAACGTGGCTAGCAAAACTTTATGGGAAAGAATGAGAGACATGTGGTTTGTCCTTTTCTGGCTTTATACTTTCGCGTAGAGTGAATCGATATGTCTATTGAGCATCTAGCGATCAAACAACCTCGTGGAATAATAATAGTTTTTGTGTTTTTTTTTTAATCAATAATAGTTTATGAGTGTTTTTAGAAAAAAGGATTAGTGACCTTTACAAATATTAAAATATATCTTAAAGGGTCTATATTATATGCTTTAACTACTTCGTGGGCTAATAATATTTAATAGTTTCTAAGTGTTTTGTCCTTGGTTTGGTAGAGACTAGAGTGCAGCATATATTCGGTAATGCGACGTTTTTAGAGACTGAATAGGACAAATAAATACTTTTTGTATGGGCATTGGATGTTGGTTTATTCATTCCGTATGTTCAATGTATATATTACAAGAACTACGTGATTCCCATGCATACCTTATACTTTATAAATATTCTCTCAAAGTGGGAGATCGACGTCAAAGGGAGACAGATAAACAAGTACAAGTTCTTATGAATGTGTAAATAAAATAAGCTATAGATTTGTGCACATGGACTATCCCATATAAACCGGACTTCATACTTCCCCTCCAACTTACTTCACTTTAATGCATATACCCATTGTACATACTATTATACATTCATCAGTAATTGTATGAATAAATTTGAAAGTAAAATACTCAATATTTTTCGAAGATATATAGTCACATATTAGAATTAAAGGACTCTTATATGAAGGATGGAATTCCAAGATATTTTGATAGTTTTATTAGATATCTATTTTAATCTATTTCATTTAGTTGTGTATATTGTTTTTTTTTTATTTTTTACACAAGTTACTAAAATGCATCAAGTGTAAACGAATTCCGACCTGAACAAGGCATGATGTTGTAGTATCGTATGTTCCGTGAGAAGGATTCAACATTCTATGGGAATAACTCAATATGTTTCTTGTCTACAACACTAGTACAGTAGTACGTTGTACAAAATCAATAGTCTATCTGTTGTGGTCAAATAATTGTCTAATCTATAATGATAAAAACGATGTTTTTGCCTGCCAACAGAACTCAAGTAGTATAGGAAAAAAAACAGAAAACATAAACGAAAAAGACATATACTCTGTTGGATAGAACCATCTCCATAAACTCAAAAAAGTTTTTTGTCAACGCTTTTATCAATCACGGCATTCTTATATATATACATTTTCTTATTAAAAAGTACGTAATCAGATTGAGATTGTCTTGATAGAAGGTGCTAGAAATTAGCAAATCATTTATGAGAGAAAAAAGAAGTAAACATTAACAGCAACATAACGGTGTGAAGCATGCATGCACTATATCTTAGAAGAGATTTTATTTGTTTATTTTGGCAATTTATTGAAATCCATTCATGTGTCTTAATAATTTAAACTATTTCGGGTGCGTACTTTCCCTGCATTATATTATGTGACACTGTAATATATATTTTACTACGAATATTTGTACATGTGGAATATTTATTTTTATATATAATTTCTATTCTCTAGATAAGGGATTTGTAATTTGAATGCATCTGATTCCTAATCATAAACTAAAAAGAAATTTTACTATTACTAATGTTGTTGAATATGGATCTGAAAATGAGGGTTATCTATTCATGCTTTATTTGATACCCGACACTAACATCGGCACACTTATTTGGTTGTCTACCTTGAAATTGAATTTTTGGACGAATGAAGCGTCGTGTTTATAATCGCATAAACACTTAGACAATTTTGTTAAGAGAACTTCTTTACTGATGCTTAGAAAACTTATCTCAAAAACTAAATACAATAACTCTTATCTCTCATGTCCTTAATTCTTCTTCATCAAAGACTATATATAGTGGTAACACAACTTTGCTAAACACTTTTCCTTTTCCTATTAGAACTAGATAACTCCTAAACTAATAAAAAAATATGCCTATTTTATCTTTAACCAACTTGTTAGAGATATCTTGGATCTTAAGTTATTAATCAAAGTTTATCCAACAGTGTTGATCTAATGATCTCATTAATGAAGCTGTGGAGGCTTGACGTTTTAAGAATTTTGAATTGCTTGGATCAGAATTTTGGAGTCGCTCTCCTATGCCATTTCTTCATAACTTATACATCACTGATCTCCTCCTACAACCTATTGCCAGGAAGGAAGATTTGTTTACTGCAGATCATATATTTTCGCATCAACATTTTCTTATTCCCTTTAACCAAAATTATTAACAAACTGAAATTGATGGAAGAAAAATAATGCGAATAAGTTCAGTATCATTAACACACTACCAAAACATATCAACCACTAAGAAATAAATACCATTAGGCCCAACAATTCTTAATATTATATTGGGCCTAATTCTCAATCTATAAATCTATAAAACAGATGTTTTGGAGAACAATACTCGAGGCTGATATTGTTAAACATCATTTTTAAGTTTTTGTTGATTTATAAAGGAAGCTATGGAACAAGACTAATATGGTTAAGTTTTGCAAGAATTGACATTCTTAGCACTTTCAAAAATCTTATGCAGAAATAGCATTTTATTTAGTGTACATGTATTGACTTTTCAGTTTTACCTCTATATAATACACGGACCAATAAAAAACAGGACAAAATCATTATTTGACAAGAGAAAGTATTAATTTGTGGATAACATGTTGAAAAAATGCTAAAAACTAATGATTTTATAAATAATTAGGATATTGGCCCGCACGCATGTGCGAGCTTGAACATTTTTTAAAAGATTGGATATAATTGAGCTAATATTAAGTATATCGAAAGTTAGTAGGTTGGTTTCTGATGGGCTCATATTGGTATATAGATCGCGACGAATTACAAAATATTTAGTCATTGACCAGTGTTTTGTCATATATTTATATAACGGGTTATTTGTTACTATTACTACATAGATTATGTAATGACAACAATACATTTAACTTATACTAAGAGTATGTAGGTGATTTATCACACATATGTACAGACCAACCACCTATTCGCTCTTAGGACCAACTGACTATTATAAAAAAAAAAAGAATTGGCTAGAATACTGAGCCGCACACATGTGCGGCATGATTGGTGTTATAATTTTTTTTTAATATACTTAGTATCTATATGGGTCATTGTCATGTAATGACCATCATATACTACTGATCCTAGGGGTTTTGCCAACACACATGTACGGTCGTAATAATTTTGTTAAAAAATAAGTTAATTATAATACTTAGATGTTGATTGGTTTTTCCGCTATTTTTCTCAAACGTTATGTTTGTAGACGGTTGTCGTTTTTAGCATTTAACAATAATCACACAAACTGTTTTGTGTCGCTCGTATCGCTTTTACCATTTTTTAAAAAATTTAAATCGATTCAGATATTTTAAATGGTAGAAGTTTGAAATCTTTGCATTTTTTTTACAAAATATATAAATATTTAATATATTATAATTTTAGTATTTTAGCCTGAATTTTAGTATAAATTTTTATTGGTGAACTTTAGTATAAATTTATTAATATTTTTAAAACTTGCTATATATCCTATTTTGATTTTGCTATTTTTATTACCAAGATTTTTTTGTATAATGATGTTCGTTGTGATTGATGCTTCTCTACTATTTTGTAATCTCATTTATGTTAAGAAAAACAAATTTTTTAAGTTTATTTTTTTCTGAGAATGTCAAGAAAAGATTAAAAACCCTAAGTTTAAGTTGCATTTTTCACTTATTGTAATTACACTGCCATTTTTATTTTTCACTTATGCACATAAGTTTAAGTTTTTATTTTTCATTTTTGAGTTATAGTTTAATTGATAAAAGAATTTCTTTTGTGAGAAAGTTTTTCTTTCTTTGTTTTCACATGAGAAAATACTATCTAAAGTGTGTTTACACAATGAAAAACAAATACAATAACATATCTCCAAACATATTTTCCTAGGATCATCTAATTTAAAGGCTAGTATCAAGACTTCTGATTTAGCAAGAACACCTTTTATGTGACTGCAAATCTTCATCTATGTCCTTCTCCCTGCATAAACATTTTGTCTCTCATATCAATAATTTTCTACATCCAAATCCAATATTTATAAAGATTTGATGAATAACTCTTCATAGAAGCTAGTGAAACAAAACGGAAGACACAAAACCTTGGGGAGAATCATAACCATCTCAAACACAATGAATTAAAATCGCATACCCTAAAACGAACAATCTGGACGTGAATACTCTTTCCCTTCAGATTAAACAAATTAAACACGTTTTTGATTTTAACATCATTTCCCCCTTCATCTTGTTTCCCTGGAAACGTATAATTTCATTGGGATCTAGCAAAAAGAGGAAAAAAACTTAACATTAAATATACTAAATGTAATGAACAATCTTAATCTAAGACCCAAATTGAAATATTTCAAATATATGAGTTTGATATATTTGGGATGACATGTATGTTCTGCTTCCTTGTTAAAAACCCATGTTTGTAAAACACAAACCTAGAATGACTGAACTACACATCTCAAACAAAAAAACCTATAACTGAAAATTGTATATATATGTAAATGAGTTAAAAAAAAAAAAAAACCCCCTAGAACAAATGAGTTTCATGCAACAGATGTCCTGTAAACAATAAAAAAAAAAACATGTTAAATCCATTAAATCTTATCATAGTTGATGAAAAACTTATTAATTAAAAATAAACAAAACAAACAAAACCTTTTGGAGAAATATATTAGGAAAGGAAAAGATCGTCTTTAATTCTGAAACCTTACATGATAGAATTCTAGTGATGAAGACCAAAATTTTCATCTGCATTTGTGCTCGGGATTCCAGTCTAGACCAAACTTTCCTCCATATCCTAGACCAAATTTTCCTCCATGTATTTTGATAAACCATTCTGAGTTGTTCTCACCAGAAAATGTATTTCCTGTTTCTGTAATAATAACAAAGAAAATTTATTAGTTTGAAAATTTAAAAATCACAAGAAATAAAAACTGAAATGGTGAGAACTACAATTAAATTTTATGGCTAACAAAAATGAAAGGAATTGAAGAACGGGTTCTATTATATAAGGTAGATTTAGTATAGCTTGTGAGATAAGTTTTGATAATAAATAAATATAAATTAAGACAAAATCTTCAAATCGTTATAACTTACCAAAATTGTAGCATGAAGATATTAATTAAAACCTGATATTCAAGAATTTACACTTCAAATATTCCATAAACGATTGGTCAATATTATTTTATGTATTTAATTAAATATTTTTGAATTTTATTTTTCTAAAATATAATTATATGTAGGAATATTTCTTGATAGAAAATATTTGAAAAATATTGTGATCTTCAATTTGGTCAATAAAATTTTATTGGCATAGATAAAATTTATGCTGTTATGAATTTGTATTTGATTTGAGTAAGTAATTTAATTGTAATCAAAATTCATCATTAATTGCAATAATTCAAATTTGAAAACAGAAAGATATGAAATCTGTATTAGTAAAAGAATGTTGTTTACATGCATGATCATATTTCTTTAAATTATAGGCAATGAAATTAAAGGAACAATTTTTAAAAATTTAGAATTTAAGGCAATATCCTAGAACTATATGATTCTAAATTATCATTGATGCAATCACGGAAAAATCTGCATTTATTGTTAAGATTTAATATTAAGATTTATTTTATTAAAATTATATTTGTTATTTATGAAATTTTAAGTTCTAAATTCTGAAATTAGATTTATATATTGCATAATTACGTCAAAATATTTTACATATACGCTTTCAAAAATGTGTAAATATATGTTGCTTGATAATTTATTATTAAATAAATTTATATAAAAAATATATATAAACATCACAAAAGAGAAAAATTATTTTTGAATTAATAAATGCCAAAAAATTACAAAATAGTAAACTGAATATTTAAAATTGCGAATTAAAATAATATATAAACAAATTAATTGATTAAAAATGTTGTTATTAATATTCATATGATTTTAGATATGTTTTGGCCCAAAATTTCATTTTAACCCAAAAATTAATTAATCTTTTTGACCCAATAAGAATATAGATTATCAGATTTATTTTTGGGCCCAAAAATTATTGAGATTGTCATGTCACATTTGACGTGGAATCTCTCATTAAACAGTAACCAATCAAGAGAATCCTTATCATGTCACATTTGACGTGGAATAAACGTCATCATTGACATAAGCAATGACAGTTTTTTAAACCAATCAAATTAAAACACTTAAAAAATTTTTTCATTAAACTACATTCTCATTTAATATATAAAATTGCTATATTTGGAATATTGTCTATGGTTAAACACTATATTAGAGAAAGGTTTTCCTCTTAATTTGTAGAAACCATTTCTTATTTCCCTAATCTATTTTTTGTTAAAAATGAGTTCAATTTACGAAAATCGGAAAAGGTACTTTAAAAAAACTAATGTCTCATTACATCATCTTTGGAATAAAATGAGTATAATATCCTTTCATCACGGTATCTAGCTCTTATGACCTTTAATCTCTTTAGGAGCTCACCAACATATTTACACTATGAATTCGGATTACATCCTCCACATTCCATTCATTAGCAACCAACACACCGCTTTGAAATCTCCTGCCAAACCTCTTTGAACATCTCCTTGCCTTCTCAGGCTCTCCGGATACAACATACCAAGTGTCAAGTGATCATCACGTTGTAACAAGAAACATACGGCTCGCACCCGACCTTCACCATTTCGTCTAGAAAGTACTTGCCCGCTTCCCCTGTCGGCTAATTGCAAATGGGCTTAAAAGGCCTCATCTTTATTACTGTATAATTTTTCAGCATTCAGTAAAAGTATAATGGCCCCCATTAAACATATAACAAGTCCATTAGCCATGGATGATAGATGGATGTGATGGTCGTGCAAAGGCATGCCAGAAGAACAAATATTAATGCAACCCAACCCAAGACGTGATATCGACAAACATCTGGCACATCACTAGAAAGTAAATCCAAAAACGAAATAAATCAATCAAGCATGATTTGTCGACCTGAAGAGAATCTGAACTGACAATCCTACCATTTGTAACGTTTATGTCTTTTTTTTTTTTATCGGAAATCTGTTTCCTTTATTAAAAGATGAACCGTTACAAGAAAGCAGTTAAAAAGAGTGAAGTAGTTTAGGGTATAACTAATGAACCAGATACAACCGAATAAGACATATCATATTTTACGTATAAATAGTATTCTATTATCTATATGTTTCACATGAGATTTTTTAATAAAAGTTTTACCAAACCATTTGAAGAAAATAAAGCAGATGACATCACAATCTGGTTGATGAAGAATCATGATGATGCTCAGGTAGGGGTAGGCTTTGCTTATCTAAATCTACTATGGCTTTGAATAGGAAGTAGAATAAATACAGAATAATTACAGTTAAACTGTATTTAAAATGATCTGCAATTTTTTACCATTCACAGATTTGATGTAGAATAAAAAATATTAATATAAAATTGAAAGATTTGCATGCAGATATTTATTAGCCTAAAAATCAAAGAAAAAAAGTTCTTCCAGAACTGCTAAAATATGAGCAGTCCACCCAAATTTACATCCAGTTCTAATTTATTTTTTTAATAATATTATTTTAATTTGTATAAATTGATCTGTATTGCAACCATTCAAAATCTATAACGAGAGGCGTAGAGTGGTGAACGGTGCACCTAAAGCACTCTACTATCTATAAAAATATATACCACCTTTAATTCTTCTTCTTAATATTATTATTATTTTGGTTCAAATTAATATTATTATTATTTTATTATTTTGGCGAAAGAAAAGTCGACTGACTTCTCTACTCGAAATAAAGTCGAAGATAGTTGTTATATGTTAATGATAATGATACATACACAGAAACGAAAGAAGTTTATAGATAAATGACAAAAAAAAAGAATCTTCTTTTTCCGAAATTAAAGAAAAATGTTATAGTCGAGGACTAAATATTGTGAAAACTACTGTAATCAGGGAAACTAGCCTAACTATTCCGATTTCTGACTATTACTCGCAGACTCGCATATCACCCACCTAATTTTCTAAAATCACTAAAAGTCAAACTGTATAAGTAATGTTGTTAAGTGGTTTGCTAAAAGAGATTGTGAACTTTTTACATCATCTCTGGTGTTCAAATTCATGAATATTCAGTTTACACAGATCGTTGATGTCTGATGATGTAGTTTGAATAATCCTTTATGGTTCTTTTATTCTTAAAGGTACAAATCGATCGAGTTGTTATTAGAAAGCATTATTTTATAATCATTATGTAAAAGTAAAGGGAAATGTTAGAATGTGATGCATGCAATGGATAAGTAATCATTCTGTCTCGCGTCTAGTGGGCAGCCCAAAGCAAAATATTTTTTAGATTTTTCTTCAGATTCTTTAAAATCCTGTCGTTTTGGGAATTCTCTTTTATCCCGGAAAAAAAAAAGTTGATTGCATACATAATGTTCGTTGATTATTTGTGGTAATTGGTACTTTGGTAGTGGTAGGGTAGGCCATAGATGGTAGATGCAACCCACCATTTCTATTAGGGGCATATATAAATTTCTTATTTTTAAAAATCTGAAATGACAAAAAATGTAAATAATCAAGATGAAAGTTTTCAAACTAAAACTGTTTTGTTCGATGGTTTATTACAATGGATTAAAAACTTGGATCGACTTCCATTAACTACAAAAAAAATCATCGTTGTTCCTTTTTTTGCTTTACACATGCAAAGTGACGGCAATATTCGAGTTTTACATGCACTAAAGATTAATCTGATTTTCGGATTTTCAATTCATGATCTATCCCGATTATAAGGGAAAGAAGGGAAAAGTTTGTTGACACACACGAATAAACAAGCTCTAATTGAATTCTAGTTGCTATATAATATACAGTAAATACACATAAGATATGAGTCATACCATAGTCTATTTATATAAGAAAATAAATAAACAGGAAAAAAAGAGAAAATTTGTTATCTAAGTGATGGTTATTTTCCCTTTCTGCTCTATAGAACAGGAAGCTCATGTCCACCTTCTCCAGCGAAACTCACCTGCTTCTGCACGTGTTTGATTAAAATTAGTTCTTCTTTGACTTAAAATTAATTTTGGAGAAAAAAATAATATATGATTAGCCATACAAACCGGCAAAATATTCTTTGATGATGTAGAGGAGGATCTTCATAATTGGTATAAATATGGTATTTCATTTGTTAATTTATATTTTTCATAAATTATTTGCCATGTGAACCCATTAACAAGTTTTGTTCTCGATCCTATTATAAGTCCACTCCTGTCTCGATAAATGTTTGACTATATATGTATATCAGTATATATATGAAATTCGGTATTCATTAGCATGTATTTAATATACTCATGTGATTAGTTAATAAATAATTTATTAAACTGTTTTGAAAGAAATTCTGTTTTTAGCAAAAATTATTCAGATAAGATTAAGTATGCATGCACATTTTTATTTATAATACGTACGTCATAATCACGTTTGTAGATGACGTAAATAGATAAGTTACATAAAGCCTAGTGGCCTAGTGGTTACTATAATGATTAATATACTCTAATCAAATGCTAAAGCAATGCTTAAAATTAAAATTCTGTTTCTTGTCTTGCACATCAATATAGAAACTCTACTCCAATAAACTAAAAAAAATTCTTAATCACGGATTATGTTATTATTGCAAACGTATCCCCACCACAAGTGATAGTTGACATTATTCTACGATTTATAAATTCTATTTCTTGTTGCTTATATCTTTTTATCCGAAAGAATGTGAAATTTATTCAATTAGAAAAATATTACTTTTTTTAAATAAATTAAATGTCTCATTTGGGGCAAGAGTTAGAAGAAAAAATCAACTAGATAGCTATTGTCTTGCACTGAGCCAGAGCTCCATGCTATCTTGTTGCTTAAATCAATTATATAGTAGTTTATATTAAATTGGATTCTGCTTAATCTTCAAAATTTTTTTTAACACTATTATACGATTAGAAATTCCAACTTTTGTTTGCTTATATCAATGTATTATGTATATTATTTATATTAAACGTTTCTATCAAACTGATGCTTGCTTAAATTTTCAGGTTTTTTGCCAACGATTTATATTAATTGGGTAAGTTTCTGATCTAAATGTAACACCATTAATTTAAATTTCTAATAATAACACAAATTCAATATCGAAATATTCAAAAACTTTTTTTAATAAGAAAATATAACTTTAAATTGGAAAATATGAATCCAAACACAGTGTTTTAAGTTTATATATAATAGAGTCACATAATAATTTTCATTATTTCGAAAATTTACTTTTCGTGTGCTAGATTTGAAACAGAACTTTAATTTTTTGATATTTAACGTATTTCCTTCATGTTATACTTGACCAATAGAAAAAAAAAATAAAACATTGAGCTTTGACGCGGTAAACTTATTTTGACCAAACTTCAAAATAAAAAGCTGCAAAACGGTGATGAAAGAAATACCTCACGCGCCTTAACACCCCCGGTTCTAAGTTTCCGACGACCTTCACCGCCGCCAATATCGCCGGAACTCTCTCTATACAGACTTAAAATCTTCTCGGCGATCTCCGAAGTGTCATGGCTCTCCTCCATAAACTTCGTGATCTGAGATCGAGGCAACCTCAGCCTCACGCTCGTCTGACTAGGCTCAAGACCAAGCCCAGGCCCATCTCCGCCGCCGTCAGATCTAGCGATCGCAACATCGGAAACCGTTCTCCGAGAAAGCATCAGCATTTCTAACCGCTCCTTCGCACCGACGTGGATTCCGGACATAACTCGCCGGTACGGAAGCTTATTATTAGTTTCCGGTGGATTCTCCGGCGGAAGCTTAGGAAGCTCGACGAGAAAATACGTCTTCTTAGGTTTTAAGATCTGGCTCGGCTCAAGCGGTTTGGCGCGAACTCCGAAGTGTTTTACAGCTTCGGAATCTAACAGGACGTAACCGGGATAATCCGCCGTGATTTCTCTCGCCGTCGCCGGAGTTTTAATTCGGAAAATCTCGCCGTCGATTTTCATTACTTTCGCTTTCTTTCTCCTTGCAGCAATGCTGTTTCCCATTTTCTCTGCTCTGCTTTTTTTTTTTCTGTTATTAATGGAATAATGTGAAATGTCGTAAAGCGGTTGTATTGTAACTGTATTTATCTATTTATATATATGTTGGGGAGGTTTAGTTGAAAAAAATATTATTATGTTTTGAATTAAAGTGTGTGTGTGAAGCTGTGAAATTTTACAGAGATTCGTTCTAGTTTTTGATAAAGTCTTAAACGTTGAAATTTTATTCATTACGTTTGAAAAGAATAAAACTTGAATATGTCGGTCCATGACAAGCGCAATACATTTTCAATGATTCCATAATTTTTATCGCAACATTTTTTTTGGTTGTTAGGGTATTTTAAAAAGCAATCTAGAATTAACTCGGGTATTTAAATATTAATGACTGTAACTACCGCTCCTGCTTAGTGCCTGGTACGTATATTTGTTGTTATCCGAAAATACACTCATGTGGCCATGTTATAATGAAGAAATATAAGACCATGTCCAGCGGGGGTTCATCCCTTTACTTGGGCTCGAAATCATATGCAAAACATAATTAAAAAAAAGAAAAAAAATTCAAACGGGAAGAATCGGGTCGTCTGGGAAAGTCTGAAGAGCCGGGTTCATCACCACATGGCAAAACGTGATTAGATGGAAAAAATGTGTAATTTTAAGAGAGAAATTTATTTTTCTCAAGCAAAAATCATTTTTATTTCATGGTGATTTCTTCTCTACTCTTCTTCTTCCCAACATTTCCAATCAATAGAAACATCTATCAAATTTACCAGTGGAGTTGTAATCCAAGCATCGTTTTATCCGCCATGTCAGCAACCGCTGCCGGTGCAGGAGCCGTTTCTGTACCAAATGCAGGCCCGTCGGGAATAGCCGAATTTGCAATTTCTCGGGGTTTACGAAACACAATCGCCTTGGGTTGAGGAAGCTTTCGTCGGTTGGAGAAGGAGGAGAAGGTGTTGCAGTTGCAGATGAAGAGCAACAACAACAGCAAGAGACTGTCCCTGTGCCTGTCTCTCCTTCAGACATGCTCACCATGTTTTTTCAGGTTCATCACACACTCTCTCTCTTTGGTTAACTGGTCTAGTGACTTTGTGTGATTATCATCCTCAATCTCTATTAAGTGTATATATACGGTTACAAGCTCCTTACATAGTTCGTGAGTAGATTTGCTAGAATGCTTTGTATATAATTAGCACATTGTATCTATTTGCACAAGTTAATGACAATGAGCATTCTGAAGATACAGTAGTCTACGTCGATTGATTCAATAGTTATATCAGATCTCAGAAATGAGCATTGCACATGATATTTAAATTGTCTTGAAGATCCTCTATGATCACTACTCTGTTGAGATTTCAAGTGTGGCCTCAAAATTGAATCTGATCTTTTTTTGTTGGCTTTTTTGTTTGATCTTGAAGGCTGATGGAACTTTGAATGAAGCGGCTATTCCTAATGTAACAAAGGCCTTACAGGTAATACTTTGCTTTTAGATCATTTTGTGATTGCATCTGTTTCTTGAACTAGCAAACCATTTTGTGATTGCATCTGTTTCCTCTGTTTCTGTATCAAATGCAGGCTTTTGTGAATCTTGTTCTTACACTATGTGATCATGGTGATTCGGTTGTCATGTTTGAGCCATACTACTTCAACGTCTACATGGCCTTTCAGATGACAAGAGACCAACATAATTGTTGGTCCTGGCCATCCTGAGACTCTATCCCGACGCAGGTACCTCCTTGACTTTGAATTGAATCACATTTACATGATTTACATAGATTTGAAGTTGTGACTCGTGAGTCTCTTTTCCCAGATTGGTTAGAGAGGACACTCTCTGAGTCTAAAACGACCCCAAAAGTTGTAACTGTTGTGAATCCTGGTAACCCAAGCGGCACCTATGTCCCTGAACCTCTTCTCAAGAGGATTTCGGAGATATGCAAATATGCAGGGTGTTGACTGATTGTAGATAACACATACGAGTGAGTTTTCTCATTTGCCAAAGTCACATGATGTCCGAATTGAATGTTTCTGGTCTTGTAAAAATGGATTTGAATGAAAAACGCAGGTATTTCATGTATGACGGTTTAAAACATTCTTGCGTTGAGGGAGACCACATTGTTAACCTCTTCTCCTTCTCTAAAACCTACGGCATGATGGGTTGGAGGCTTGGATATGTGAGTGCTCGATCTTACTCTTTTCCAAACATAGTTGATTTTGAATTTATCTTTTGGTAATAGAACTTCTTAAATATAGAACAAATGTTGTAAGTATTTCTATATTTCAAATATTGTTTGTTTTTAATTTTCTTGTAACAAATTGTTTTTTACTATATTGTATGTTTTAAAATTATTTATAATGAATTGTATTTTTCTTTTATAATAGTTGTGTGTATAAATTTATTTCTTTAAAAAAAAATATAAATTTTTTTTATTTGGGATGAATCTCATTTTCAGGTTCACTAATGGAACCATAAAACTAACCCAAGTTCTTCCCAAATTTTTTTTTTTTTTAAAATAATTTTTTAATCTAATGAATCTTATAGAGGGGTTTACTAATGGACCTGCTCTAATCAAGATAAACACTTAGGTTAGGAATACATACACAGTTCACGCTTTACCTTCAAAAATATATTTTTACGCTCATCATTAATAAGACAATTATGTAAGAATTTATTTTACAAAATTAACATTTTATGACTATATAATTTTTTCAGATTGTTTCCTGATCCTGCATTCAAAAAAAAAATTGTTTCTTGATCCATCCAATCAAGTTATGATTTTGAACTATTCACTCTTTGCACATAAAACAATATCCCATTAAGAACTATAGAAAACACGGAATCAAATATATTTCTTTTTTGTTAATCGATTAATCTCTGTACTAAATAAGTGTCAAGACATTGCAAATATCTAAACTATGGTTACTATTAAAAATTCGGTTGTTG
Organism: Eutrema salsugineum; assembly: GCF_000478725.1. Lineage (NCBI taxonomy): Eukaryota > Viridiplantae > Streptophyta > Magnoliopsida > Brassicales > Brassicaceae > Eutrema > Eutrema salsugineum. The sequence continues at coordinate 8,942,255 of NW_006256342.1, forward strand.
CTAAAGATTACTGTCGACTTTTGTGTCCCCTTTCCTTTATGTCGTCTCCTTTTTATAAAATAATATTTACAAGTATTAGTTCTAAGGGAACTATTTTATCTATTCGATATTTTTTAGGAGTGGATAAATACGATTTTTTGGTATCTACTTTTTCTTCTTTGATATTTTACTTATTTAAAATTTTCTCTGATGTTTTGGGCCATTAGTTAAATTATGCCGAGCTTTCACATTTTTTAATATCTTAGTCATGTCATAACTAGAAGTGTTAAAGTGATATACTATAATCTTATAAATATAAATACGAGGGATTGCAAAATAAGGTGTAAAACTCACATACATCTTGAGAAACCTTACCATGAGCGGCCAAGACCATATGTGTATCTCAAACTGGTCTAATTGGCTCTAACAATAATGCTTTTCTTGAAACCGATCTTGAGTAGTAGAAGAAAAATCTTCACATGCAAATGCTACTATGCAAGTGATAAATATAGTAGTCTCGAATCGGATGAAAGTATAGAATATTTTCAAATTTGGATGAGATTGTTTTTCTAGAGATCGAATATAACGTTCCTTAAGCTATTGTCTTCTGTAGGAAAACAAATAATGTTCAACAGATTCACATGTTATTGTTTTTGTTGTTAAATGGATTGGTGCAAAAACGTTGATTTTTTTTTTGAAGTAATACATTTTTCTCTCAATGTTTAGTTAAAATCATTTTTTGGTAAAATAATTAAAATTATCATAATTATTCATAATTAATAAAATGAAATTTGGTAACTGATTTAATAATTTATTAGCAAATAAGATCACAATTACTTCTTTTATTATATATTTTCAGTATATAATGCATATATATGTTTATGTTATAACTTGTTTTCTTAAAGTGATTTTGTAAGTCTGATTTAAAATCAATAATCGTTTGTCGTAGAAGAAAAAATTTGGTAAGCATAAAAATGTACTATTAATTACAATCAAATTTGGAGTTTGTTAAAAGGCTAAGGATATACTCGTGATTAAAGTGAAAATCAAACAAAAGATATATGTACACGGTTCCGTGTTTGGGATGTTTGTTAGTTGTCAAACAAAGCATCCTTACGTACTATTCAGTACTGCGCAACTCAAATGACAAAACCCACAAATCCAACCCTTTCTTCATGTAGAAATATTGAAATACTTAGCGCAAAGTGAGGTTAATTAAAATTACAATGTAATTTATAAAAGTAATTCACATTTGTATTCTGGTGAGTTTTTTTTTCTCATCTGAAATTTTATTGTTTGATCAAACTTTGATACATAAACCGGTGGATAACTGATAAATTTTTGGAATCAAGAAACCCGAAAAAAGAGAGAATATGTAAACAATATTTTTGTGGTTTTTGAATTAGTTTTTGGTTTTTGTTTTTTAGATAACCAATTTACTATCCAATCAAGATTTTGGTCAAAGTGATTCTTTAATTTTTTAGAAAACTAGATTTTCCATTTTCTACAAAAAACTATATTTTTTTTTTTGGGTATTCCCCATTAATCATCGAGATTGTTCTCTATTTTTTTTTGCAAATTTTATAAATCCATAGAAAAATCAAAAACCAAAAACTCAAAATCTAAAAACTAAAAACCAAAAACAAAAAGAAAATGGAAAATTCTTGGGTTCACCCCTAGGGGTGAATTCATTCATTAACCCATTTTCATGTTAGCCAATTAAAATATGCCATATAATATTATGTTTAAAGAAAAATAAAAAAATAAAATAAAAGATTAAATATTTAATCAAATATTTTGATAATATATATAATAATAAATATAAAGATTAGAATTTAGATTTAGTTTTTATTTTAATTTTTTAAGGTTTTGTAGATTATGATTTAGAATATAAAAATTAGAATTTAGGATTTAAAAATTAGAATTTAAAGATTAGGGTTTAAAATTCCAAAAATAAAACAAATAATTATATATATATATATTTATTAAAAATAAGAATAAATAAAATTTAATATTATGCTTGGATTCACTATTTCCAATTTAGGTTTTAGTTTTTCTTTATTTAAAATTCCAAAAATAAAACAAATAATTATATAAAAAACTTTAAAAAAAAAACTAATTCTACATAAACTTCAATATTATGCTTGGGTTCACTATTTTCAATTTAGGATTTAGTTTTTATTTTAATTTTTTAAGGTTTTGTAGATTGTGATTTAGAATATAAAAATTAGAATTTAGGATTTAAAAATTAGAATTTAAAGATTAGGGTTTAAAATTCCAAAAATAAAACAAATAATTATATATATATTTATTAAAAATAAATATAAATAAAATTTAATATTATGCTTGAGTTCACTATTTCCAATTTAGGTTTTAGTTTTTCTTTATTTAAAATTCCAAAAATAAAACAAATAATTATATAAAAACTTTTTTTAAAAAACTAATTCTACATAAACTTCAATATTATGCTTGGGTTCACTATTTTCAAATTAGGATTTAGTTTTTTTCATTAAAAATTAATTTAATATTATGTTTGGGTTCACTATTTCCAATTTAGGGTTTAGTTTTTTTTTCCTTTTAAATTTCGAAAATAAAACAAATAATTATGTAAAAATATATTTTTATTAAAAATAATTCTACATAAACTTTAAAATTATGTTTGGGTTCAATATTTCCAAATTAGACTTTAGTTTTCTTTTGTTTAAAAAAAATATTTAAAATATGTTATTTTGGTAAGTTATTTTAATTGATTTGATTATATGGCAGATTCTCATTGGCTAAAATGAGAGGGGGTGAATAAATGAATTCACCCCTAGGGGTGAACCCAAGAATTGTCTAAAAAGGAAAAACAATGCAAACATTAGTGGTTTAAAACAAGCAACATACAAATGAACAAACCACAAGTCAAATAGATTCTGCTATCTAGAGTGTGCTATGATGATTGGAAATCCGATTGTGTAGACAAGTTCGAGTTTAGCCATGTTAGGATTTAGCTCGGTTAGATGTTACTTAGGACATGGTTTGTGTTTGTGATTTAGTAAAAAAAACTAACGAGAAAACAAAATAATGAAACAGAGCAAAGAAATAGAATGTACACACGATTAACGAGTCCACGCCCTTAAACTAGGAGATTCTACGTCTTGCCGGAAACTTGTCCGGAAATCCAGTAGAATCAATGTATCTTGAGGTTACAAGGATTCAGACTTTAGCCCTCTTCACTTTCTTGTTTTTTTACAAAGAACTCTATTTGTCTCTTGTGCCTTTTATGCATATCTTAGAGATAAGACTCTTTGACCTTTTAACAAAGAAATCTATTAATGACTGTAACTACCACATGTACTTAGTAAAGTAGTAATGTATTTTTTCCAAGGTTTATGTTGTTGTTATCCTAAAATATATATACTCATGTTGCCATATTGTAATGTATGTATAAGAAATATAACTCATGTGACCAAGAAATTAAAAATTAATTTTATGCTATTTTAAGGTACTTCTCTGATAAGAATACATACATATATCATTTTAAGCTCATCATAATATAATTGTGTAAGAATTTATTTACAAAACTAGCATTTATGACTATTATTCAGATTGTTTTGATGTATCCATATATATTATGATTATGATTTGAAATATTCATTATTTTAACACACACACAAAAAAAATCGATTAAAAACTATAGAAAACGCAAATCAAAGATTTCTTCTTGTTATTGATTAACCTCTATAATAGTTAAATATCAAAAGTTTCAGGAGATGTGAAACCTTCGGGTTGTGTCATGTACACATCCTCTTCGAGATTTCCATTAAGGAAAGCTGTTTTCACATCCATTTGCCAAATCTCATAATCATAATAAGCGTCAGTTTTTAGGAGAATCTTATTGGACTTAAGCATTGTGGCTGGAGAATAGGTTTCATCATAGTCTATTCCATGAATTTGCTTGTAACCTTTCGCCACCAATCTAGCTTTGTATATCACTATATTACCATCCATGTCTGTTTTCTTCTTGAAAACCCATTTACACTCAATGGCTTTAACACCATCAGGTAAATCTACCAAAGTCCAAACTTTGTTTTCTGAAATAGATCCCATTTCGGATTCTGCGGCTTGTAGCCATTTCTCGGAATCAGGGCCCATCATTGCTTCTTCAAAAGATGTAGGTCCATCACTCTCTATAAGTAAAAGATCATGATGATCCATTACCCAATCCCCAAATCTATTAGGTTCATGACGAATTCTTTCGGACCTACGTACCTCAGGTTCCACAGGAGTTGATTCTACGACTCTTCGTAGATCCAGTTGATGTTCTTCCTCAAGAGTAGGAATATCCTCCTGTGATTCTCGAACTTCTTCGAGTGATACTTTACTCCCACTAGTTCCCTTTGAAAGAAATTCTCTTTCAAAAAAGGCACCATTCCGAGCAACAAACACTTTATTCTCAGCGGAGTTATAAAAGAAATAACCTTTGGTCTCTTTGGGATAACCTACGAAGTAGCACTTATCAGATTTGGGTCCAAGCTTATCAGTAAACATACGTTTAACATAAGCATCACAACCCCAAATTTTAAGAAAAGACAAATTAGGAACCTTTCCTGTCCACATCTCATATGGTGTCTTTTCAACTGATTTTGATAGAATTCTGTTTAGCATGAACGCAGCAGTTTCTAAAGCATATCCCCAAAAGGATAATGGAAGATCTGTGTGACTCATCATTGATCGAACCATATCTAATAAAGTTCGATTTCTTCTCTCAGACACACCATTCCATTGCGGTGTTCCTGGAGGAGTGAGCTGTGAAACAATTCCACATTCTCTCAGATGATCACTGAAAACTTGGCTCAAATATTCTCCTCCACGACCTGATCGGAGAGCTTTAATCCTTTTGCCAAGTTGATTTTGTACTTCATTCTGGAACTCCTTGAAATTTTCAAAGGATTCAGATTTATGTTTCATCAGATAAACATAACCATATCTACTGAAGTCATCAGTAAATGTGATGAAGTACTGGAAGTTTCCCCTAGCACTTAGACTCATTGTTCCACATATATTTGTATGTATAAGGCCCAATAGATCACTAGCCCTTTCACTGTGTCCTGTAAATGGGGCCTTAGTCATTTTTCCCAACAAACAAGATTCACACGTTTCATATGATTCAAAATCAAATGAGTTCAAAAGTCCATCACCATGAAGCTTCTGAATGCGTTTCTCATTTATATGGCCCAAACGACAATGCTAGAGAAAAGTTGGATTTAAGTAATTAGACTTAAACCTCTTAGTACGAATGTTATAGACCGGCATGTTCTGGTTTAGAACATAGAGTCCATTCTCTAATGGAGCACTACCATAAAACATATCATCACGATCAAATGAACAACATTTGTTCTTGATCGAAAAATGAAAACCTTCCATGTCCAAACATGGAATAGAGATGATATTCTTGTTTATAGCAGAAACATAATAGCACACTACAAGAAAACATGCCATATTCCTACGAAAATTCCTACGAATGTATTTGGTAGGAATATTTTTCACCAATTTTTTACGCAATTATGACGAAAAATAAAAGTGGTAGGAAATATGTAAGAAATTTCCTACAAAAAGAAAATGTCAAAAAGTGGTAGGATATATCCAACCAATAACCTACCAAATTTATATTCGTAGAAAATACAGTCAAAATTTGGTAGGAAAGTTGTAGGATCCAATTGACTGTTAAACTGGTGGAAATTTTGTAGGAAATTGTCCTACGAATTTCCTACGAAATATTGTTTGTAGAAAAATCGTAGGAATTTTGTAGGAAAATATGTCTTTTAGTTTGTCCCACATCAAAAAGTTAAGAATTTAGATGAAGAAACTGCACTATAAAAAGAGCAAAATTAAATTTTTCTACGGATTTTCTACGAAATATCGTTTGTAGAAAAAATCGTAGGAATTTCGTAGGAAACTTATGTTTTTTTATTTGTCCCACATCGACAATCTAAGTTAATTTAGATGAAGAAGTTGTTCTATAAATAAGAATCTTCACCTTCTCTCCCTCTAATTAATAATTACTTAGTCAAATTTTAGGCTCATAGTAATTATTGAATTTATTTTGTTTTTTTGTATATATTTCATTAATCAAATTTAAAATAATTTATATTTTAATTTTAATTCAATTTCTGATATTAATTTAGTTTTTGATTTTTATAAAATTACATTGGTAGGAATTTGGTAAGAAATTAGTAGTAAAAGATTAGTAAAAAAATCGTAGGAAATAGGTAAGTGATGTTTTGTATGAAATTGGAAGGAACACTAATCGATAAAAAATAGTAATAATTTGGTAGGAAAGTTTTACTAAAAAATTTCGTAGGAAAAATATCCTACCAACATTTTCGTAGGAAATTTCCTACCATTTTCTTACCTTTTACAATTTCCGACGACCGATTTCCTATAAAAAAATTTCGTAGGAATTTGGTAAGAAATGGCTGTTTCCTACGTTTTTCTGATGATATTTTCCGTAGGTTTTCGACATGTTTTCTTGTAGTGGCAGTTCTTGATTTCTAAAACCATGCCGGAAGGCAAAGACAATGGATATGTCCCCACTGCTAATGCTGCAACTTTTTCACCATTAGCCACACGTAGGTCCACTTGTCATTCTTCCAAAGTTCTGATGTTCTTTAGACCTTGCACATTTGTACAAATGTGAGCGCCACAGCCGGTATCCAATACCCAAGGAGTAGAACCAGAAGTGGTAACATTTACCTCTATAACATAGATACCCAGAGAAGAAATCTCAAAAGTTTTCTTCTCTTTCAGATCTTCCAAGCCTTCAAGGAGGTTTGATTCACTCGATTTATCCTTCTTTAAAACAAATCGCAATGATTGGGAATTTTGAGGGTTGGACATAACTGAAAAAGAAAAGCAAAGTTATATGATGTTCATAAATTTTGAGCATTCTCAACAATTAAGAAAACTCACAATATAGTCAAACAAAAAAAAATTCCTCAAAAATGAGTATAGTATCCAAGATCCATATTTCACTAGAATCCAAGTGAGCTTTGGCTCAACCCCTGAATATCTAGTTAATTAGGTAAGCAACACTATTGCTAATTATATCCAATATAATTCTTGGTTGTGGAAGACATCTTATGTCTTATCCAACTCTATGCCTCTAAGCCCAAAACCGTTTTGATAGCCTTGTCAAGTAAACCAACATTTTCTCATATGGTAACCGTTACCATCTGTCTCACTCTCAAATAATTGCAGACCGTTGCTTTGGCAGACCCGCCATACAAAATTCAAGTTTTAACAGTTGATAAGATTGGGGAGACATCAAATAACTTGACATTGGTTGAGGAATTAATATTAATCCAATTTTATTTATATTAAAATTTATATCTAATATAAATAACTAAATATAACTAATACATATCTCATATGTATTTAATTGGATTACATATAATTAACTTAATTTTAATCTAACTAAAATAATTAATTAGTTAGTATTTAATCTTAAATATAATTTTAGAATCTAATCAAATTAGAATTCTAATTAAATAAAAGATCTAAACGATTAAACCAAACCAATCATACCAAGCAACTAAACCAAGTGACTGCATATTGGTCTCACAAGTCGCATATGCATATTATAATAATTATATATTCAAGACAGTTATGTATTAGCGAATTGGTCTTTGCAATTAAATATACATGACTTGGTAACTATTACATGCACACGCGAGGAAAGGAAAAACATGTTTTGGATATTACATATTATTAACATAATTATCGAATGATCATATCAAGCACAATTATCTTATGTTTCGTTTGTAATATTTACCTTTCCTAAATCAATATTTCTTAACGTATGAATCAACATGTACATATTTATTTAAGAGTCACAAATATATATTTTAAAATTGATAAACATCATAATGAAATTAGGGTTTTTACGAACATGTCTGAAAATCAATTTAAAACCATCAAAATTATTTATCTATAACAAACTGTAGATTAAAGAAAATCCAATTGCAGTATTAAACAAGTAGGCTCTGATACCACTGTAATAATTCGTACCGGTTTATAACTATTTATAAACATTAATTGTGAATTCGATTGTTAGGATTCATGTAAATACTGAATTAAATCTAGATCTTAGAGTTTGAATATACCTGGATATTCTGCAGCAGAATGAGAAAAATCAGACAGATTTAAAATTATCTTAGCACTCCAAGTGTCGTGCCTTTATCGGTATCCACACGCACACAAATTGGATCGAGACGGGATACTAGTATCGTTGAGATCAAATCTCAAAATCCAACGAACTGTTCGTCTTTTATCTCTGAGTTTTAGGATTTGCTTGTCATACAAGCAACATATGTCTCGCCTTTGTAGATTGTGGCTGCTAATAAATTTTTGTTTTTTTCTCTTGTCCACAACTACACATATGAAAACCCTAACACTTTAGGATTCACATTCACGTGGGTGGGTTGGGCTTAAGTCTAATTCTTAATTAGACCATAAATCAGCCTTTATCACATGTGTATATATCCAATAATATATCTCTTATTATTATTATTTCTTATTTATCATATACATAAGAAATTCCCAAAACTCAAAATGTTAGTCCAATTCATAAAAGACATTATTAATCAATGATCCAATTTGCTTAGGTGTGTGACCCTATAGGATTGTATAATATTAGTAACAGGTTCTCAACCCATAGATTATAAGCGGTTTCTAGCAAAACATTATAACCACCTAATATTAAACGATTGTCAAATCTCGACAATACAACTTTAACTAGAGTAAAGTACATATGATTTCAGGACATTCCCAACAGGTAAATCGTGGTGGACTCGTTTTGCCAAAGCATCGGCCGACAATTTAGTGGTCCGCTACACGTAGATAAACAAAATACATTAAAACAAGCGCTAGGGATTGGATGTCGCAGAGGAGTCCATAGAGCTCCTTAAGCTGATCACGAGAGTTGATTGCTCGAACAAATGTTTGAACGTCTGATTTGCAGCAGAGGTGTGTATACCCCAATTCTAGAGCATAAAGATACTACTGTCATTCTCTTGCATCATTGATAGCCTTAAAGCATGGTTTCATCTGTGTAAAGATTCTATTTTTGAAGAGTAGATAATTTCGGGCCGACCAGAAAGACCAGCAGAGAGTGATAAGTTTGATCGTTGCTATATCAGGAAGAAGAAGGCTAGAACAGGGGAAGCAGAGGAGTTGGCGGCAAAAGATATAGCTGGGTCAAGTGTGGAGTAAAGACCCTGGCTCATTTAGAGGCTTTGCTGTTATTTCTGGTTGTTGCATAACTACAGAAAGACGATTCATTTTTCTTTTATCTTGGATTTTCGAATTATAGAGATTGAGTCGTTAGACTTGAGGCGATACTCAGTTCTTGAGGATTCGCGAGTGAGGGATGATTTGGATACTCGATCTGTGAGTGATTCAATATCTCTTGAAGATTTCTCTTATTCATCTTGTAATTTCCTTGATTACATCAATGTAGGAAGTTTACAGGAGAGAGAGAGTTAAGGTTGTGATTTAGTGAGCTGAGAGAATCCAATCTTAAGACAGAGCTAGGGGAATAATTGTCCTAGACCAACACCTGCTGGAGGAAGGCAGAACAAAGTACTAGCGATTTTAAAACCTGATTTAAAATCCACACAAACCTCAAAATTATGTCAGTGCTAAACAGGATTAGTCTCCAAACCTGACGAGCATACGTGCAATGGAAGAAAGGACGTTCAGTAGTCTCAAGATCTCCACAGTGGACACAAAGAGCATTGTCGAGGAGGCCTCTATTGAGAAGATTTTCTCCCAAAGGCAGAGTGTTTTGCATAATTTTCCACACGAAGACACAAAGCTTTTGCGAGAATTTTTCCGACCAGATCATAGATTGCCAGTTGAAATCTTGGTGTTGCTTGTTTATTGGGGCCGGTTTCTGGGTTTCAGAGGTTGACATTGCTGTGTGGTATCCAAACTTTGCAGAATTTTTCTATAAATTATTTTTTTGTTAAAAATATAATTTTAAAGTTTTGGAAATTTTTTAATTTTAAATATTGATTTGGACCAATAAATTGAACTTTTAAATCATATGTGGACATTCTTAGAGGCATATAGCTTTAATTTTTTTAATAATAGATTTAGAAATCAAAGCTGGAAGATCCCACACGAGGCAAGTGATTTTGGTCTCTCTTCCTTGTTTTGAGACTTACAGAATATATTCGGATGTTGCTTGATCAGCCAATTGTTACCTTTGTGGTTAATGTTAAGTTGTTAAAACCCCATCAGATGTCTTGTTATTTTAAAAATCTTCCTCGGATACCTTAGTCTTTGTCTTAATGACAGAACTTCTTTCTCTATTTTCAGTGCTTTGTTTTTCAAAAGTGTCATGATTTTTGTCTCTGCTCCTTGTTTTGAGGCTTACCGAATGTATTCGGATGCTGCTTGGTCAGCTAATTGTTACCTTTGTGGTTAAAGTTAGGTTGCTAAAACCCCATCTGATGCTATGTTATTTCAAAAATATTCCTCGAATACCTCAGTCTCCATCAATGATGAAATCTCTTTCTCTATTTTCAGGTCTTCGTTTTTCAAAAGTGTCGAGTATCAATTACTTGATATGTTTCTCGGATTGCTTGAAATTTATCATTCATCTCAAGTTCGGTGGCTAAGCTTTGGAGATTTTACTGTCTTTTTTCAATATTAAGGCGGCTTGTAATAGTTTTGTTTATATATTCTTTCATTATAGTTAAACATATAGTTTAGTCAAGTTGGTTCTTTTACGTTGTAATGACTCATTTTTTAGTGAAACTTAACTCTATTTTTGTTTTTTTTTTGAAATTGTTGCACATGTAAAAAAAAAAAGTTAAAATTTATTATAGTTGTGTGACAAAAATTTGGATGCTAATGTAAAAGTCTCTAAATATGTGTGTATACATCTAATTTAAATTTAAAATTTCTTTTTTTAGTAATATTTATTTTAATTTTTTATTATTAAAATAAAGTTTGTATATAATTTTTTATCTTTAATAATTTTTAAAAACAATAATAGAATTTGGAAACTTTTAAATTTTTAATGTTGAGGTGGACCAATAAAAGATTATATATAATTTTCTTATTCAACAATAATATTAGATTTTTTAAACTTTTTTAATTTCCTTATTCAACAATAATATTAAAAATTGGAAAATTTCCTTAATTTTGAATGTTGATGTGGACCAATAAAATTACCTTTTAAAATCATATGTGGACGCCTTAAGAAGCCTATAACTTCAACTTTTATTAGTATAAGATAAGAAGATTATAATCAAAATAAACTTTTAGCTTTAAACCTTTTTATTCAGTTTTAGAATGGCTAATTACCTTTTACTCCTTAGTAAATTTTTTAAAATATATTTAATTAATTAATTTCAAAAATGCTTACCAAAAATACAATAATCTACTCGTGGACTTATCTTATACGTTAATTTCGGTCCATGCATTCGATTTTTTTTTCCTATTTGAAATCCTAGCATTGCATAAACTATATAAATTCAACCCGTAGACATCAATTTTAGGGCATTCGAGACGAGTTTAGTTAGGTTTGTTTTTTTTTTTGTTGTTTATATCACATAACTCTTCCGTTTCGAGTCAGACAACGTTTTGATATGCACCGGTTGGAGCCAGGGTATCCTCTGACATCGGCGGCATCGATATCCCTCACGATAGAGGCTGTACAGCTCACTCCAATGGTAAAATTTCTCCGAATTCGATCAGTGAACTTGTCTTCTTTTTGAAAAAAAAATCCGTTGAGATTTAGATTATAGCTTATAGGTTTTTGATTTGAATTTGTGAAACTTGTATTGGTTCAGGGATGTGTTGCTCCATTATGTAGTGGATGTAATTCTAGGAGCTCTAGGCTTCCTGATATCGTTCAGATTTCCCAGATTTTGATCCTAAATGGAAAGGAGCTGAATCATCCATCTTCATCTAAGAAGCTGTAAGCTTTCAATTTTGTGTGAAATTGTGTATGCAGAGATTTCCCCTATGCAATTATAGCTCTGTCATTAAGCCTGACTCAAGCTAGATTCATAGATTGGTGGAATTTACATAGTTTGGAAGCTTTTGTTTTGTTAATATCAAGGTTCTATAATTCTCTTTGAGTATAATCTTTTAACCTATAGATCTTGAGTATAATCTCTTTGAGTACAATCTTGCAAAGTTTTGGCATAGATCAAGTTTAGATATGCTTCTTGGGTTGATGAATTATAGAAACACTCTCGTATTTTTACATTTCTTTGGAGGCAACATATATGATTGATGTTAAATACGGTTACTCAAATTTGAAACTATAGAGTTTCTTTCTTGTCTCTGTCCTTTTAAATAATGTGTTAGGTTTAGTGTAATATCGTTGTTATGATTGACTGTGAATGTTTTTATTTCATGGAAGCTAATGTGAATCAAGCTATGAATTTGAATGATGGCCACTTGAAATTAGGTGATATGATCAGTTATAATGAGGTTATGGTTATGTGGATCGAACAAAATCTCAGCTTCTTGTGGGTTTGAAGAGTGATTCAATGAACTTGAAACAAGGTTTTTGTTTGGCTTTATGTTTCAGGTGAGACTCATGGACGAGGCAGGGTACAAGATAGGAAACCTAGACGCGACATTGATTCTACAAAGACCAATGATAAGTCCACACAAAGAGACGATCTGATCCAATCTGTCAAAGCTTCTAGGTGCAGATCCTTCTGTTGTGAACCTAAAAGCTAAAACCCACAAGAAAGCTGATAGCCTTGGAGAAAACAGCATTGCAGCTCACACTGTTATTCTTCTCATGAAGAAGTGAGTCAATTTTATCATATTCCTTAAATGTATCAATCTCTTTAAAAAAAAACACTTTTTAATGTAAAGTTTTAATGCAATTACACTTTAGACTAGAGGTTTATTAATCCCTTCTTAGAAACAGTGAAAATGAGAATCATGTGATGATGATACATTGAAATGGAAAAATGATTCTGGTTTCTTTGTCAGTTTCGAATAAAACTTGAAATTATGACTTTTTTAGCTGGAAGTTTCTTGTGACGCAATCTTCTACTTCTATCATTTTCATATTCAGACATTACATCACATGAAAACTTTGATATTTTTGTCGATGTATATATGTATGATAATTTTGTTAATGTGTATATACATCTGTGTGTTTTCAAAATACATATCTTTTCAGCGAAGTATACATTAGAAGGTAAATATGAATCTACACATAATTATTCTGTTGAGTATCTTACGAAGTGTTCACTCCATGACAACAGTACGCGATTTTCCTTTTTTCTCAATTTCCATTTTCCCCAATTTCCTTTTTCTGCCTATAGAAAACGTGTTTCAGGAGAAACATTACCCTATCTATATATATATATTTGATCCAAAAAACTTGACCACAGAAACGAAAAAAAGGGAAGAAACCCTAAATAGTTTTACGCTTCATTCATCACTGTGTTTGATCGTTGGGTAGTAGCAGCTCGTTTGTTTTCGTGCCTCCAATTTATGGCAACAGGAACAATTTATGGTCGTGATTTGTTGTGCTTGTCCTCATCCCCTGAGAAAGAGGTTCGCTCGGCAAAAATAAAAATTCGATTGCTGATATCATCATCAAAGCTAAGTGCAGGAAATAAATCGAAGAGAGTAGTAGCACTAAAAAGGCTGATGCGATGATGAAGATAGTAAAGAGAGAGAAGCAGGTTTTAAAGAGAAAGCTAAAATCGAAGCTGTGATGAAGAGAAGAGCAATGAGGTTGGAAGCTCGACGTAAGCTAGAGAAGGTGGAAGAAGAAGCGAGATCCAAGATGAAAGAAGATCACTTGGCTGATGAGAAGGAAATCGTGAAGCTCTGCGGTGGCTCTCGTATGGCAAGAACTCGTTGGGTTAAAAAGTTTGGTCTGCTTTTAAAAAACGACAATGATGATTCTTTGGAAGCTTGCGATGATCTTGAAGAAGGTGAGATCCGTTGGCTGGGATGAAGTCAACTGCCTCAAGTAAAAAAAAAAAAAGTAGTGTAATTTTTTTTAGTATAATACTTACTGGTCCTATATGTAATTTTTTTCATTTAGTTCAGTTACTTGATCAATTTTTTCTATTTTTTTTGTTTTTTTTTTTTGAACATTAGATTTCATTAATAAACTTAGAGTCAAGAGAGGAAACAGATGAAGGTAATGTAAGAATTCGTACCGGTTTATAACTATTTATAAACATTAATTGCAAATTTGATTGCCAGGATTCATGTAAATACTGAATTAAATCTAGATCTTAGAGTTTGAATATACCTGGATATTCTGTAGCGGAATGAGAAAAATCAGACAGATTTAAGATTATCTTAGCACTCCAAGTGTCGTGCCTCTATCGGTATCCATACGCACACAAATTGGACGAGACGGGATGCTAGTACCGTTGAGATCAAATCTCAAAATCCAACGAACTGTTCATCTTTTATCTCTGAGTTTAAGGATTTGCTTGTCATACAAGCAACATATGTCTTGCATTTGTAGATTGTGGCTGCTAATAAATTTTTGTTTTTTTTTTCTCTTGTCCACAACTACATATATATATATATATATATATACTCACATATGAAAACCCCTAACACTTTAGGATTCACATTCACGTGGGTGGGTTGGGCTTTAGTCTAATTCTTAATTAGACCATAAATCAGCCTTTATCAGATGTGTATATATCCAATAATATATCTCTTATATATTATTATTTCTTATTTATTATATACATAAAAAATTCCCAAAACTCAAAATGTTAGTCCAATTCATAAAAGACATTATTAATCAATGATCCAATTTACTTAGGTGTGTGACCCTATAGGATCGTATAATATTAGTAACAGGTTCTCAACCCATAGATTATAAGCGGTTTCTAACAAAACATTATAACCACCTAATATTAAATGATTGTCAAATCTCGACAATACAACTTTAACTAGAGTAAAGTACAAATGATTTCAGGACATTCCCAACAATCTCTCACTTGTACTGGAATCATCTATTCCTATAATCCTTTTGTCTTTATATCTCGATCTTAGCATAAAGCAAGAAACAGTGTCATCTTTATCAAGCTAGATCATGTTTATCGAACTCTGATTTGTACTGATTAAACAAACGAGTGACATTCACCTCGTTTGAGCGCGGCCACGCATTTCTCAGTATAAAATCTTCGATAGGCCCAGAGATATTTATCTCCCGTTATATAGGAGGGACAAATCCCATCTTGTTCCATCCCTGTTCCTTACACAATTCATAATGTGCCCGATCACTGTCTTTATAATCACCTTTTACGGCTGACGTTTGACAAAGTCAAAGCAAACTAATCCATGTACAAGAAATCATGACGAACTCAGGTCAAAGGACTATACTCTATAGTTGTCATGAGAAACTCTTATGACACTCATATAACAATCTTGTAGAGTTCTCATAGCGGGTCAGTCCAATCATGTGTTCTCTAACACATATCTATGTGATTGACTTTAATACTGCATATCAATGACTTCACGAAACTTAGTCATCAGTCACCTCACATACTAGTCATTCTTAGTTATTAACGTCCCATTTTAATAACCTTGACTAGGGACTTCAATAATCTAAATCATCTTCCACTTATAGAGTTTCATGATCAAGTCACATACTTGATGATCTATAAGAATGACATAAATTATTTTGGGACTATTATTTAATTATCCAATAACAAAATTATACTGAAACAAATTTCATTAATTTGAAAATAAAATCAAATGTATGTAAACATGAGCATCATATCATAAAAGAAATTAAAACCTCCCACTGAAAATAAGATTACATCTTTATGAATCTAATGCCTATCGCAGCAGTATGACTCTCATGCTTAGGCTGCGGAAGGGGTTTCGTAAAAGGATCAGCAACATTTGCATCCGTTGGAACTCTGTTAATCTTCACATCGCCTCTGTCAATAATCTCTCGAATGAGATGATATCGCCTTTGTATATGTTTGGATTTCTGGTGTGATCTAGGTTCCTTTGCCTGTGCGATGGCTCCATTGTTATCACAATATAGATCAACAGGGTTAGAGATGCTAGGAACCACACCAAGCTCAGTAATGAACCTCCTAATCCAAACAGTCTCCTTAGCTGCTTCTGAAGCAGCAATGTACTCAGCCTCAGTTGTAGAGTCTGCCACAGTGCTCTGCTTAGAACTCTTCCAACTCACTGCTCCTCCATTCAGACAAAAGACAAATCCAGATTGAGATCGGAAATCACCTTTGTCTGTCTGAAAGCTGGCATCTGTGTAACCACTCAAAACAAGTTCCTCACTTCCTCCATAGATCAAAAACTTATCCTAAGTTCTTCTCAAGTACTTAAGGATATTCTTGACTGCTATCCAGTGACTTTCACCTGGATCAGATTGGTATCTGCTCGTCATGCTCAAAGCACATGCAACATCTGGGCGAGTGCAGAGCATAACATACATGATAGATCTTATAGCAGATGCATATGGAATCGTACTCATGCGCACTCGCTCATCATGTGTCGAAGGACACTGAGTCTTGCTGAGAGTTATGCCATGAGACATTGGTAGAAAACCTTTCTTAGAATCATGCATATTGAATCTGCGCAAGACCTTATCTATATAAGTATCTTGACTTAGTCCAATTAATTTATTCAATCTATCTCTATAGATTCTTATTCCAAGAATATAGGAAGCTTCTCCCATGTCTTTCATTGAGAAACAACTACTTAGTCATGTCTTAACAGACTGAAGTAGAGGAATATCAT
Organism: Eutrema salsugineum; assembly: GCF_000478725.1. Classification (NCBI taxonomy): domain Eukaryota; kingdom Viridiplantae; phylum Streptophyta; class Magnoliopsida; order Brassicales; family Brassicaceae; genus Eutrema; species Eutrema salsugineum. Next base: position 8,959,016 of record NW_006256342.1, read on the forward strand.
TCCCAATGAGCAGTATGTTATCTACGTACAATACCAGAAAAGCAACTGCGCTCCCACTAGTCTTCTTGTAAACACAAGGTTCTTCTTCATTTCTAATGAAATCAAACTCTTTGATTGCCTCATTAAAACGAAGATTCCAACTCCGAGATGCTTGCTTCAAACCATAAATGGAACGATGAAGCTTGCATACCTTCCTAGCAGTTTCAGGCAGTGTTCAAAAAATCGGCCTAGTCTGCGACTATGCGGCCGCCTAGGCGGCTAGTTGGGGTTAGCCGACCCGATTTTCATAAAATCAGTAAAGTAAATCCGGTTTAGTAAAAAATCGAATCAAATCGTACAAAATCGGAAAAATCGGACCAAATTCGGTAAAATCGGCCAAATCAGAGTAATTATTTTTATCCTTTTTTCAGTCAATTTTTATGGTTTTGGATAGTAAACCAACATGGTTTACAGAAAAGAGAAAAAAAAAGATTTGAAACGTGGATTAGGGTTAATAACTTAATATAATCATCATCGTTCCTCCCCACTACTTCACCTTCATAAACTACAAGAGGCGATCATTATTCTCTATTGCTGAACTCTACAAGTTTGTTTAATCTTCTCTTTATCTATCTGTATATATTATATAACTATGTTCTATTCTCTTAATTTATCTTTTCATCTTTGTGTACTTTGTTTGTGCTCTGTTTCAAGTTTCAACTTTCAATTTTAACGATGAGCCTAGAGGAGATATCGATTCCGACGATGAAAATGATATAGCTATAGATTTTGAATTTGAGTCTGCAAATGAGCAGGTGGTGGATATGGATGTATTTGAAGAATAAGTTAGATATATTTCTCTTTGCTTTACATTTTTAAAGTTTTTAAATTAAAACTTATTTTAATTTGAAGAATTTGATGATTTTTAGTTTGATTTCTTTGTTGAAATTTATTCTATAATTTTATTTATTAATTTTTCTTACTTTTTTATTCAAACATAAATTTGATAAAATAATTTTTAAGAAAACAATTAAAATTATTTTTAAAATATGATATATAGATAGAAAATTTATAAAAATTAACAAAATTTTTGCTAACGCCTAGGCTCCGCCTTGTCTCCGACTAATCTGCCTAGGCGCTAGTCTCCTATCACCCGCCTAGCTACCGCCTAGCGATTTTTTGAACATTGATCAAAACACTGTGAATCTCTAACTATATATAGTTGCGGTTAAAATTTTGGTTATTGCTAATCTCTTATCCTTTTTCCTATACATTGTTCACTTTTTATAAAGATCTTATTTCTAAACCCTAGTTCCAAGGGAACTAGGCCTATTCGATTTCTTTCACGGTTGGATAAGTATTAGGTTTTTGGTATATACTTTTTCTTCTTCGATTTTATTTTTTCTCTGATGTTTTGGGTCAATAAAGCAAACTTTCACATTTAAATATATTTTAGGCATAAGTAGAAGTGTTAAAGTAATATAATTACGCATAATTAATTAAATAAAATTTTGGTAAGCATAAAAGTGTACGATCAATTAGAAAGAAATTTGGAGATTGTTAAGAGAATAAGAGGCGAAGGATATACTCGTGATTGTATGTTAATGGTCAAACAAAGCATCCTTATTTTTTACTGTGCAACTCAAATGACAAAAGCCACAAAACTAACCCTTCTTCATGTAGATATACTTAATACGTTTTTATTACTGAGATTTATTCAAGTACATTAGTAAAAACATAGGAATAACTGAATCAAATCACTAGCAGAAAAAAGAAAAAGAGAAAAACTGAATCAAATCTCTGAACACTCTTAGCCTATGTTAAACTCAATCAGCAGACCAATGCACTCGCAACCGATGGAACCGTAACAGGCCTCAACATCGTCTCTCTCGAATCCCTTCCAGACCCTTCTCGGGTTTCAGGCATACACTTAACATGAACTATAGGACCCAACTCCTTCACGTTCAAGTAAACAGCATCCTTGTACAACCACTCATCTTCTTCATGGCTAAAGAACTCTTCAAACGGCTCAACGCATAACGCACAAAGCTTCTGGTTTTCATCAGCAGGCACGGTATGTTGCTCCATCTGCTGTGAATTTCCCTCTTCTTCTCCCCTATTCAGGGTTTCGATCGTCCCTCCTGTAGCTGCAAGGAGCCATAGAGACAAGCTCGCAAACAAAACCTGCGATTTCTTCGGGTTCTTGCTCGACCTCGTACCGGTTTTGGTCGCGCCTTTGGCCATCCTGTTCTTCCTCACGTGCCAGTCCATGTGATTGCTATGATCTTCTTGACGTTTGAATCTAACCCCACACGAAGAACATTGCCTCGGCATATCGGAATACAGAGACTTAATCACACATTCGTTACGAACATTAAGGTTCACTGAACCGAAATCGAGACCAAGAGGAGATTCTTTGTTTTGATTCTCTTTCTCGTTATTCAAAAGGGTAAGTAAATCAGACAAGTCTTTGCTCAAAATTGGTTGTTGAGGCATTGCTTGTGTCACAATTGAAACCATGTTCGAGTGATTCAAAGGCGTTGAATTTGAAACATTCGTAAACACAGGTGCTTGAGCGTTAAACCGAACTCCAGTTACGTCCGGTACGAAATTCGGAGATTTAATTGGAAAATTCAACCGGTTTGGAACCCATTCGGGTAACGAATCGAAATCATCTAGCTTACGATAAGGTAAAGGACGCGGAACAGATTGGGAATTAGAGTTAGGGTTTCCACAACCAAAAGGTTTCTGATAATCGGTGTTAGATTGCGAAGAAGAATCATTATTACGTAAAGTAAGAGGAAAGCTATTGCTTGAATTAGAACGAATCACATCACCGTAATTTGAAACCCTAGACAAGTTACTACCATCACGATACAGAGGAATCCTGGATTGGGATTGCGTTTGCGGTTGGAATCTGGTGCGTTTCTGAGGCGGCGGTGCGTAATGGATCCGATCCTCCTGGAAAACTCCGCTGGCAGAGCCGCCGCAACCGCGATTGTCGATTCGTCTCTTCAACGTCGTCCCAGCGTTTGCGTTCCGGTGTGCATTCCTCTGATGCGGGAAGAATCCGGTGGATGACGACATCTTCTCGATTCAACAACGTATTGTTTTTCTCTGAGAAATCAAACGAACAATGAAGAAAACGCTAGAAACTGGATTTCGTGTATAGTAGCGAGAGAGATGAGAGAAATTTAGGAAATTGAACGATTTGAGAAAAGAGAAATTAGCTTATGTGAAAAGGCATAAAGATTCGTATATATATAAGGTTATGTCGGTTGAAAAGTAAACCGCGTGAATAACGCGTTTCCATCCGAAACGTCGCTTGATTTACTGGGCCACGAACGAAAAGCCCAATTAGTAAATGGCCAGATTAATGGGCTTATGAAAAGTGTTGCTCTTTTAGAATCTACTCGTCTTCCTGCTCTCTTCAATCACTAAAGAAAAAGAGAAAAGAAAAGGAAGAAGAAGAGAAAAGAAAAGGAAGAGGAAGAAGAAGAAGGAAGTGATGGATTCTGAGAAGGCACTAGAGCTTGTGAAGCATGGAGCTACGCTTCTTTTTGTTCTTCGGTTTTGCGCTATTCCAACGACTTGTTCACATGTGAAAGGTGACAAAAAAAACTGATAGAATATATGAATATTCTTCTAGTTTTGTTGAGAATATTTTTGTCAATATCTCTGTTAATATCTTTGTGTATCTCTGATATTGTGTAACAGCATCAGCTTTATATAGCCAACTAAATACAACTATCCTCTTCAAGAAGAATTCACTATTTTCATGGTATCAGAGCTACACTCTTTTTGATATTTTTGTCTTCATTTTTTCTCTTTTTCTTCTCTTTTCATTCTCTTTTTCATTCTTCTGTTACCATTTTCTTCATTTTTCTTTGCTCCTTTCCAATGGCTGCTCCACCTCCTGCGATGGAAATAGCCTATAGTGTGACCAATATCAAATCACACATCCCTCTCATCTTAGACACAGATGATCACAACTACAATGCTTGGAGAGAGTTGTTTCTAACGCATTGCCACACATTTGATGTGTTAGAACATGTCGATGGTACCTCCTCTACTCCAGATGGTGACAACAATCAGCCTTGGATTAAACGCGATGGTCTTGTCAAACTATGGATCTATAGCACCCTTGCACCTCTACTGTTCAAATCATCTTTCAAAACTGGTGGCACCGCTAGAGACATCTGGCTGCGCATTGAAAATCAATTTCGAACAATAAGGTAGCCAGAGCTATGCAAATTGACAACGAGATGCATACCTTGGAGATTGGAGATCTGTCGATTCGGGAGTACTGCCAAAAGCTAAAATCCGTTGCTGATTTGCTTTCTAAACTACCAGTGAATGAAAGAAATTTGGTGATGTACATGTTGAATGGTCTCAATGAGAATTTTGACAACATCATTAATGTCATCAAACATCAGAAACCGTTCCCATCTTTTGATGATGCAAAATCGATGCTTCAAGATAAAGAATAAAAACTGAAGAAATCACACAAGCCAGTCCCTCATCATACTGATCATTCATCCTCTTCAACAACCCTCACCGTCTCTAGTGAATCGGCAAAAACAACTCCATCGCAAAATCGACCACATCAAACACAGAAGTTCAACAATTACAGAGGCAACAAGCGCCACAATTTTTGATATCGGGACAGGAACCATTTCCAGTTTCGGCCCAATTTCCACACCTGGGCTTCACCACACGTTTGGCCCAATCAATTCCCCACCTTGGAATCCTTTTCTCCGATGAACATGTGTCAAACTCTTGCTCCTCGTCTACCCACTCCATCACCACATCAGGCACATCTGACAGAAATTCAACCGACAGAACAGTACATTAACAGCGGCGAGACATTACCTGACCCAAGTGCTTCAAATTGGGTACATAGATTCTGGATCTACGGCTCATCTCTCAGCTACTGCATGTACTATTAATTCTTCTCTTAGTCATAACATCAGTCACTCAGTCATGGGTAATGGTTCCAAACTTCCGGTCACTTCTATTGATTCATCTTTCCTTCGAACCAATTCTCGTCCACTTTCTCTAAATAATGTCCTTGTTGCTCTGCATATTGTCAAAAACTTATTCTCTGTTCGTAAATTTACAAAAGACAATTGGTGTAGTGTTGAATTTGATCCATTTGGTTTCTCTGTGAAGGATCTTCCAACTCAGAAAGTGCTGCTCCGATGTGGTAGCTCCGTAGATCTCTATCCTCTTCCTGCTTGCTTTAATAAGCCGACATCGGCATCTTCAACAGCTCTTTTGGCCTCTTGTCCAACACTTTGGCACAAAAGAATTAGCCACACAAATGAAGCTGCTTTTTGTTCTATTTTGTCTTCAAATTCCAATTCATGTACTAAGGAAAAATTTCCTAGTTCTTGTCCAACTTGTCTTTTGGGAAAACAAATAAAACTTCTATTTTATGCTTCAAATTCAGAAATCACAAAACCTTTTGAAATTGTGCATTCTGATGTTTGGAAACATGAGTGGGATCAGATACTATGTTCTCTTTCTTGATCATTTCGCTCACTTCCTTTGGGTTTATCCTCTTCGAAGAAAATCAGAAGTTTTTTTCTAAATTTCTTCACTTTTCAGCTATATCAAAAATCAACTCAATGCTCAAATAAAGTATTTCCAATGCGACAATGGAGGAGGATACAAAAATGTTCAATTTCAAAATTTCTTCGATGCTAATGGAATAAAAGTTCGATTCTCATGTCCTCACACTTCTCAACAAAATGGGAAGTAGTATGATACAAACAATAACCAACACCATTCGAACTCTTTTGTTCCAAGCCCAGCTTTCTCCAAGCTACTAGGTTGAGGCTCTCCATGTCCCTGTCCATGTTTTAAACATTCTTCCTTCTTCTGCTGTTAAGAATCAAACCCCATTCACTCTTCTCTTCATAAAACGTCCTCTTTATGAGAATTTGTGGGTCTTTGGTTGTCTATGTTTTCAAAACTTAAACCACTTTCACATTCATAAACTCTCACCAAGAACCACTCCTTGTTTATTCCTTGGATACCCATCACAACATAGGGGCCATCGATGTCTTGATTTAAAGACCAACAAAATCATTATTTCAAGACATTTTTATTTTGATGAGAAAAAAATTTCCAGCTGAAATTACACCAGTAAAAAGTGACAAAGCTTATCATTTTTTAGCAAGTATCGATGACTCTTCCCTTATGTTCACATCGATACTTCAAACCCCTTTTTCAGATCCTGTCACACCTTAAATATCCCTGCACTACTACCAATTCCAGTGCAGCACCAAACTCATCAGCCTCCACCAGCTCAAACTCGTCACACAATGACGACAAGAGCAAAATCTGGGATTAGAAAATTAAAACAAATTTTCTCACTCATCACCACCACCAAATCTCCTCTTCCAAAAAGTCACAAAAAGCTCTATCTGAATCCAAATTGAAATCCAGCGATGACTGATGATTATGGTGCTATGATTAAGACTAGTACCTAGCCCTCCAGGGGTTAATATTGTGAGATCTATGTGGCTTTTCAAACATAAACATGATGCAGATGGTGCACTAACAAGACATAAAGCAAGACTGGTTGCAAATGGCAAGTCTCAGGAAGCATGCTTTGACTTCACAGAGACGTTTTCTCTTGTGGTGTAACCTGCAACGATACGCATGGTTCTTAACATTGACCGATACATCAAATTGATGTCAAAAATGCCTTCCTGCAAGGATATCTAGAGGAAACAGTGTATATGTTTCAGCCACTAGGTTTTGTCGACAACAATTATCCGAATCATGTATGTAAGCTCCGAAAAGCCACATATGGCTTAAAACAAGCTCCGAGAGCTTGGAAATTACGTTTTGCAAAGTTCATAACTAACATTGGATTAGTTACTAGCAAAGCGATGCCTCTCTGTTTGTCTACAGGAAAGGGGCTGATCTCGCATACATTTTACTCTACATCGACGACATCGTTTTAGCAGCGTCCTCACCAAAAGTGCTGGGACTGATAATTGAGTCTCTAAAGACTGAGTTTCCGATGACAGATTTGGGGAAAATACACCATTTTCTTGGGATGAAAGCTTCTTACAATGAGCAAGGACCGTTGTTAAGTCAAGCTACTTATTTATCTGAGATCCTAACTCGAGCTGGAATGCAGGCATGTAAGTCGTGTGCAACACCGGTTGATCTCAAATCCAAACTATCAGTAAACTCAGGAGAGCCAGTCACTGATGCAACTGAATATAAAAGCTTGGCAGGAGCATTGCATTTTTTAACCTTCACCAGAACCGATATTTCTTATGCCATTCATCAAGTCTGCTTGTATATGCATGATCCCAAAAAACCACTTGTCCAAGCTCTCAAGCGAATTATCAGATACATCAAAAGCACTTTACACCACAGAATACAGCTGGTAAAAGGATCCTTGACCAGTTTTACAGTTTACTCAGACGCTGATTGGACAGGCTTTCTCGACACCAGAAGATCAACTTCAGGCTACTATGTCTTCCTTGGCCAAAACATCATCTCATGGTCAGTAAAGAGGCAACAGACCGTTTCTAGATCAAGCTCAGAAGCAGAGTGCAAAGGAGTGGAAAACACGGTTGCAGAGCTCTGTTGGATAAGAAATTTGATGCTCGAGCTTCACTTTCCACACCAAGGCGTATGTTGTTTACCGTGACAACATTAGCTCCATCTATCTAGGTACAAATCCTGTCAAGCATCAAAGAACAAACCACATAGAGCTGGATATTCATTCTGTAAGAGAGAAAGTGTCAATAGGCGAAGTCAAGGTGATATACGTTCCATCTTCTTTGCAATATGCAGACATATTCACTAAAGGGTTACCTACTTTGCAATATGCAGACATTTTCGTACTAGTTTAACCCTCCGGCAAGCCGACGCTTCAACTGAGGGAGGGTGATAGAATATAGGAATATTCTTATAGTTTTGTTGAGAATATCTTTGTGAATATCTCTGTTAATATCTTCGTTTATCCCTCATATTGTGTAACACCATCAGCTTTATATAGCCAACTAAATACAACTATTCTTTTCAAGAGGAATTCACCTACTTTTAAAGACATCGATTTTGTACCCTGCTTTCATGAGGTACGGTAACATCTAAATTACATGATTAATCAGTTTCTTAACGTTTCTATGTCTTGTGTAGATTCTGAAGGGATCATAGGTATTAATGTTGGAACTTGTTTTGTAACAAAATAATTTTAAACCATATTCCGGTGGCTTTTCCGAATAACTTATAAATTGGAATGAACAAGTTTAAAGTCATTGGATAATTTGTCGTGAATGATTGTATTTGTACGTCAGAAACAATATTCTTTTGAATGAAATGAAATTTTAAAATGGATTGCTTGTAAAACTTAAAATGTAACATTGGTAAAGTATCACAAGCTATAAACATAAAAAAAACAATGTAGTGAAATTGGAACTCTTCTACGTAGCTTCTTCTTAATGAAATTTATGAAGCGAATAATATTCCAATATAAAAGAAATTCGTTTCTCCTAGACCGCAAAAAATATTAATTACTCATCAAGAAATTCATTTTGTACATAAAATGAACTTTTTTTAAAAAAAAAATCTTGGGTACACTTTGGTGTATTAGAAAAGCCAGGAGATATCCGAACCAAATTTTGGGTTCATGATTTGGCAAATAAAAATAATTTTTGTTTGTCCACTTTTTTTTTTGAATATGTTGTTGATTAAGTCAACAAATATCTCCTCCTCTAATTGATGTCTTAACGTGAGTTAAGTGGCAATTAAGGGCAAAGTCAATTGCAATTGATTTTGTAACATGAAAATCTTAATTAACATTAAATTAGTTATGAAGAAATTGAATTCTCAAATCTGCCTTTATTGCTTTTACGTTGAGATACGTTGAGGTGTCGGGCTATAAATCAGGCCATCTTTTTCTCATTATACACATAAAAACCACAATCTCCTTCCCCTATATATATTTTTTTAATTCAGCTGCTGACATTTCTTCATCATCATCTTGTGGACTTTATGGTATTCTTATTCGTTGCTTTTTATCCAGTTCCTTGAGAGGTTCTTCTTTTAGTTCTTGCTTATTAATGGTCTCACAGTTGATAATTCATGCTTTTAGATAAAATATTGAGAGGATTACTGTACTAAATTTAGAAAGTATCTTTATTGCTTGTTTGATATATTTTTATATTTTTTACAAAACTAGTGTAGCATATCCAAACACTTTTTTCGTTTTTGTTGAGAAAAATCTAATTACGAAACTTCTATTACTTTTTTAATGTCATGTAGGCAGAAAAAATGATAAGTCTATCAGGCTTTGGCGATAGACTTAACAAATTTTGGTCAACGCAATTTGGATGGTAAAGTTATTAGGACGATGGTAGATTTATTCGAAAGTTGGTAGATTTGTAAAATATTGGTAGACTTTTCTTGGTAGAGTTTGGACAATGAGAGATAGATTTATTAAGTTTCGGTAGTTTTGTTGTTATGTATGACACACTTATCAAATGTGTTGGTAGACTTGTTAAGGAAATCGTTGACTTACTCGTATAGTTGACTTTGTCGGTAGATTTGTTGACAATGGGGTAAATTTAATTCCTGAGTTGGTAGACTTATTTCATTTGGTGGTAGATTTATGTGACAAGATTTTTCATAACGCGACGGTAGACTTATTCCTTTTATCGTAGATTATGTTTGAAATTGGTAGAGTTATATCTAGTTGGTAGATTTATCACTTTTGTGGTAGATTTGTTTGTTTTGTGGTAGATTTAATTTCAAGTAAAATTCATGCCGTTAAGTGGTAGATTATCTGTTACATTAGGTAGACTTATAAAATGTTGGTAGATTTGTTTGTTTGTTTGGTAGAGTTTAGATAAATTGGTAGAGTTATTGTAAGTATGGTAGACTTCTAGTTAGCATCATGTGGTAGATTAATTAAATTTGGTATTTACCTAGATAACCTCGATCTGGTAGACATATGTGGTGCTTAATGGTAGACTTGTTTCTATGGTAGAGTTATTTACCATATTTGAGGTAGACGTAGTAGTTAGTGTTAGGCAGACATTTGAGTTTTTGGTTCGAAATTACTTTTTTGTCCTAAATGTATTCTCCAATCTACGAAAAAACTGGTGGTTTGGTAGACTTATGTTTGCAGTGTTGTACGTATTTTTAGGTCTGTCCTTATGGCAGACTTTTGGTAACGGTTATGTGGTTATCTCCGACCATTGCATTGATTTAAATCACTGCAAGTTCTCTATAAATACAACACACACCCGAGAAGTTTCATTTTCCATCCCGGATTTCCTATGGCCAATCATTTAAACATCAACTCGCTCCCTTCTGATCCTTTTGTACGAGATTCTGTTAAAAATCTCTTCAAACTCGTATGCGGATCTTTGTCTCGCAAAAGTTTCGTCGAAAACACTTAACAACATCTCTAGCGAAACGGGTTTTCTTAGGAATGTTGATTTGATAACTTTTATCACGCCATGGAGGTGGGATCAACATGGAAGGGTGGGTGCATTCTTCACACGGTGCTTGGAGGCAGGAAATCCAACCGCACAATTGCGAAGAGGTTTATCTCTGATTTTTTTCGAAGATAGCCTCCAAACAGGGTTGGATTTCATTAAGATGACATCAAACTGTGGATCTCTCATGGGTAAGTACTGCCACACTATGTTACATCTAACGATGGATGGCACATCAGAGATATTCAACTCCGTTAAAGGTCTTTCCCGGGAAGATGCAACCAAAATGAGATTGACTATGCAAGACACCTACATGCGTCCGTTCAAATTCGAGAAGCCCAAGGAACTGGTGGAAATGGTTTTCCAGGTTTATCTAAAATCTTCAAGTACAAGGAATTGTGCTTGTCTCAAGTTACCAGACATGCGTTGGATGGGAGATCAGTACCTGATTGATACGTATGGGGATCAACTTTGCGAATCCTACTTCTGGAAATTCGAGAGTGCCAATTTCTGGGGAACAATACCGTCATTTTCTATGGAATGGCCTCATTGATTGCATCAATAGTTGTAATTTCATGTTTAATTATCTTATGATAGACTTATGTTTACTTAAGTAGATTTGTTTTGATTGTGAAGTAAACTTATGTTAAATTACTATTTATGTTGTGTTAAGTAGACTTATGTGTTATCGTATTTGATTCATATTCAATGATGTAGACTCTATTTGTCAAGTCTACCTGTACTCCACAACAACTATTACAATAAGTAAAAACTCTACCATTCGTTCGATTATAATTGAAAGAAATCTGACAAGTCTATTAGAACTATCATTTGATAAATAAGTCTACCACTCGACAAATATTAATTGAAACAAATCTACCAACAATATAATACAAGTCTACCATCCAACTTAAGGGAACATTACTTTGTACTTCAACATTCCTTAGTACTAAACATAAGGAAACTGACTTGTACTTAACATATACGCAATGGCTGCAAACACGAACAGCAATGCTAGCATCAAGTAGTGGTCAACTCTGGCGTTTTGCTCCGTCATCCAAACAAAGTCTCCTTGAAGCTGACTTATCTCATCTTTCATTTCCCTAATGCTCCGACCAAGTCTACCAAATAAATACATAAATCTACTAAACACAAATCTACCATATCAACAACAACTCTACCAAAAGTAGTACGATTATTCAAACCACACCATGAGATGAAAACAAATCTACCTAACATAGAAAACAACTCTGTTAAACACGAACAAATCTACCGTTTAACATATACAAATCTAGCATTTTCAACAACTACTTAAAGTCTACCAAACACAATTTTGAACCTAACCATTACGAACATATATTACTCACCGGAAATCGTGTACTCTCTCTCCAGAAACCGTTCTCGAAAGACGGAAACCACCGATAACAATACTTCCCTGCAAAAAATAAGAAAAGGGTTACGATTTCAGAGTAAAATAAAAGAAAAGATGGATTTCATTTCCGGTGTTAGCGCGACACCACCGTTGAAACCGGAACATGCGGTAATAAACTCTAACACCACCACCGCAACAGAAACGCAAAAACCGTTTTCAACCTAACCCCAAAAGCCCTTGAAATAAACTTGTTCGAGACGAGGAAATGGATAATGAAGCCAGATCTGAAACACTTACCAGAGGAGTGGCCGGAAAACCTTTCGTCGCCGCCGAAATCATGTAACCTGAACAGCCGTCGCTGAATCGCCTCCCTCGTCGCCGAATCACCTGTTTCTAAATTAGGGTTTGCTTTTTTTTTAAACCGTAATTTATGTTTTTTGGGATAAAACTAATATGTATAATTTTTAATTTGTAATTCTTATTTTAATTTCCTATATATGTGTATATACATATGTATATGATTTTTAGTGTATATATAGATATGTTTATTTTGATATATATTTTTAATTAGAATGACATTCTCGTAATAATATTCACTATTTGGACAAAATGATATATGATCAATTTTATAAATTTAGTCTAGTAAGACGATCAATATGTTAAGCTATGTTTGTCATTTTATCAACTTTAAAAGTTAGTCTGAAGAATTTTTACTAAAATATTAGAAAAGCAAATGCGTGGATCCAGGCTCGTCCCTGCCTTAAGGCACATAAAGTATATGCTTCAAGCCACAAAAATTATTTAGTAATTTAAGGGCCACACTTAGAAATGCGATCATGTAAATGTATTGCAATAATTCTACTTTCATTGTCATTATATCCTACGGTTCGATTAATGTCATGGTTTGTGCTTTATTTTTGAGTTTTTTTTGTTTTCTTTCATTTATCATTTTTAAATTTTAAATTTCAAAATTAATTTTTTTACAAAATATGATAATGATAATTATAGTATAATTTACTAGTAACTAAATAATGTTAGACGTTATTATTTTTTACTTCAAATATCATTAGGGTCACAATATTTTCTTAGCTTTAAGCCACATGAAAGTACAGGCAGGCACTGCGTGGACCTCCGGAAAATATCATCAGTGCTTTGCTTATCAAAGGTTGCTTTTGCCATGTTTTTGTCTCGCTTTTTTGCTACTTTTACAATATCTTTGTTGCTTGTTCTGGTTCTTTTTTGTCTTTGGATGCGCTCACAGATAATAAAACGTGGTGAATGCTAAAAACACAGAATGGTGGTGAGTGCATCCAAAGGCAAAACAACACCGCGTTAAGCAGCAAAGAAAGAAAACACCAAAAGAGTGAGACAAAAACAGGGGAAAAACAACCATTGAGGAGGAAAGCATTGATGGAAGTTTTCTCTTAGTCTAAACACTTGCTCTCTAATATCTTATATAAAGGCATGGATTATTAACCCTGACACTATTAATAACCAAGAGATAAAAAAACGTGTCAAAAGAACTGAATAGAAGTCAACGATTTAAAACACCATAAAGTCCACAAATGACGAAGAAGAAAGGTCAGTAGTTGATAGAAGTACAGTTTTACGATCAAATGGACGAGAAATGAACAACTGGAAGAAGATACAAGCATATATAACCCTTTTTATTTAGTGGATAAACCTTGTCAAAATGAAAAGCAGTCAATGTCGTTGATAATCAAGAGAACAAAAGCATGAATGTTGATGACGATCTTTTTTATTCGTGACTTAAGAAATTGATCGCTACAAGCTATTATGCCTTTCATTTCTTAATTCGTTTTCTTTTTACTTAGCTAGCCGCTCTGATAACCTAACTTCTTACTTGTAATCATCAAAGAAAGCTATATAAACAAATTTCTCCGATCCCATTTTTCATTTATTTACTTGGTTGAAATCCCATTTCAACAGATGAACAGAGGTACTAGATATGATTAGAAAACGAGACAAAGGAAGATCTGGTCGGAGTCTCTGATTCGATCTGGTTTGGTTACATCAGTGTTAATTTCTTATATCTACCATCTTTCAGGGAAATGGATTTCTACATCACAAGTGGAGCGAGTTTAGTTGTGAATAATGACTACAACATTTGGAACAAAACATAAATTCTCTAATAATAATAGTTTACATATCTAAAATAGAGTATTTGTCTTGTAGAGTGTAACCTATATCTATTTTTAAAATGCTTTTTTGGCCCAAAATTTTTTTTTCTCTATATGTATATATAAGTTTAAAAAAATTTTAGGTATACCAACTATAATTTTTTTTAAAAAAAAAATACAAATCTCGTGAATAAGACGTGTCTATCCAAAACATTATGTGGAATTCGCGGATAGGAGAAAACTCTTTTTTTCTCTCCCTCTTCAAAAGCTTTCGGAGAGAGAGAACGGTGTTCTTTTTTGTTTTCCAATTTAAATCGGATTTCAAATTCTGACTTAAATAAAATATTTTGTTGTTTCATATCTTTTATAGTCGGATTGTTGTTTTCCGTTTATTGGATTTTGTTTTCCGTTTTGGTCTTCTTTTTGCTATCTAAGATCGGTTCTTTATATCTGTGGGAGATATATTCTTCGATAGTCCTTAGTGGAGCAAAGATTCTCAATAAGATTGAAGAATTGATTTAATTGAAACCTCAAATGATAAAGCAAAAGGTTTATCCTTGTCGGATTACGTTTTTCTTCTACAGTTTTAGATTCTCCTCTTGCATGAGGAAGTAAGGCTCAGATCCGTCAATAATGGTGGAAGCTTCAACTCCAACAACTGGCATTGTCCTCTCTTGGCTGGGAGTTTATATCTCCTTAAATTCCCTTAAATGAAGAATCTTTCTAAAGTAAAAGGTGATAAGTGTTGGACCGAGTTTATAAAGCCCAAATGAGTTTATTAAAAATTAGAGTGTGAAGAGAAAATTGACCAATACTAAATGTTGGTTTGTTTTTTTAAACGAGTGTATTTGTCTCACATCGATAATTTGGTAGGAAAATCTCTTCTATATATTACGACAAGTTTTATACTTGTTCGAATAAGAGGAACATCGCCCACCTTGCCTATGTTTGCGTTTGACTTCATTCAAATTGGGGTTAAGATCCTCTCGGATTTTGCGGGATTTTGCAGATTGCCCAAATCTCTTCCTCTGCTATATATACACGACACTCTCTTCTCATTTTTGTCGCTCACTCATTTCTCATTTACCTAGAGTATAATAGAAGTAATAATAGAGATCCGTGTTTCTTAGTACTTGTGAAAACAGATAAGTATGGTTGTATCCTGTAACTCTTGGATCACAAAAAGTTGTGCACTATGAACAATTCAAAGTGTTAAAAGAAAAAAGATCATAGTCTCACTTCCATTCGTTTTTTTTTTTACCTTAACATTTATATTTTATCTCGTACTTTAATCGTTTTTACATAGTGTTCAATAATTTTGGTCCTACAATAAAGCTCGAGTAAGCGATGATCGGAGGTGGCTTTTACGGAGGTGTGAAGAATTTTTTTTCGGCATGTACATCTTTACCTTTTATGGATTTATTAAAATCTGTGGATGACAAAAAAAAAAAAAAAATCCAAAACGTCACGTGATCACAGGGCCAAGCTCGAACAGCCCAAATTTTTAGTAGGCCTCATTAGTGGGCTGATGAAAATTGTTGCAGAATCTACTCGTCGTCTTGCTCTCTTCGATGGGTAAAGGAAGAAGGAAGAGATGGATTCTGAGAAGGCACTAGAGCTTGTGAAGCATGGAGCTACGCTTCTTTTCCTCGACGTTCCTCAACATACTTTCGTTGGAATCGATACTCAGGTGAGTTTCTTCTTGCAAGTTTCTAGAAATGGGGATTGAGTCTGGATATTGGAATTTGAGTTCGGGTTTTGTTTTTTCAACTCGTTCTTGAGCGTTAGTATGGTGAATTTTGAGCAGTATTGTGATGTGAAACTGATTCTCTTGTTTAAATTTCGTGTTAGTAGAATCCTGAAGGAAAAAGGTTTATGTGAGTTGTGAATTTGATATGGGACTCTAATTGTCATTTATTAGTAAATTTTGAGATTTGAATGTTTTGAAGATTCTTTTGGGGAATGAATTGTGATGTAATTTGGTGTACCTGAAGAAAATTTCGAAGAGATACAGAACACCAAAAGTGAAATCTTCTTATAACACTTTTTTTAATCAATGGAGACTTAAGGCTTGATCAGATTTACAGTTAGTGGAATTTGCGTATCTTAACAATTTCATGAATTCTTGTTGCAGATGTTCATAGTAGGACCAGATTTCAAAGGGATTAAGATGATCCCTCCTGGAATTCACTTTGTATTCTATAGTTCATCAACCAGGTTCGAATCTTATTTTTTACTTAAAAGATTCTTTTTCTTTGGTGCTTTTGTATAAAGTGTAACAACGTGGTTAACTCCATTAAAAAACCCATGATATCTGTTTTGATTAGGCTGATAATTGCAGACTTGTATTTTTTTTTTCCAGGGATGGTAAGGAGTTTTCACCTACCATTGGTTTCTTTGTTGATGTTGGTCCTTCTCAGGTTTGGAATCTATTTTGTCTCATTTGTTATCTTTTGGTCTCATATTCATGTTGCCCTGGAGATTGCAGAAAGATTGTTATTACATTAGAAAACAAAATCTGCAGATATCATTTAGCCATGTTGCTGTCTTGTATTTGATGTATTGTGAGTAGCACCATGGAGTTGTGTAAACTAACCATAGATATTTTTTCACTATCTGTCACAAGGTTATTGTACGCAAATGGAACCAGCAAGACGAGTGGTTGGCCAAAGTATCAGAAGAAGAGGTTTGTCCTTTTAATAGTGCAGTAATTTTCTCACTGCTGCTTATACTTCGGTCAGTAATTCGCATTTTGGTTGATTATTAGTAATTTGCATCTTTGTTACAACTAATGGACATTAGTTTAATCAAATCTGTTCTTCTGAAACTTGAACAGAACAATATTAATGCTGTAGTAGCCACTAGCGCATAAGCCTGAGAATTAGTGTTTGATTATTTATTAATAGTCTTCTCTCTTTGGTACCAGGAAGAAAGATATTCTCAAGCAGTCAGGAATTTAGAGTTTGACAAACATCTTGGTCCATACAATTTAAGTCAATATGGGGCATGGAAGCACCTATCTAACTACATAACGAAGGATGTTGTTGAAAAATTTGGTACGTGAACCTTAGTTTTTGGTGGATTCTTTAACCACATTTTCTATGTTTTCGCTTGTTTCAAAATTATATGTTCAATTTTGCAGAGCCAGTTGGAGGAGAAATAACAGTCGTCTATGAATCTGCTATTCTAAAAGGTGGACCTAAAACCGCAATGGAAAAAGCACTTGATGCTCAGATGAAGAAAATCAAGTCTAAGGAATCATCTACTGAGCAAACCAAAGGGAATAGGTTTTACTATACTTGTATTCCTCGGATTATAAAGCACAAGGGAATGTCTGGGCAGGAGCTAACCTCTATGAACCTTGACAAGGTAACAGATGATTCCTCTTTGCTTTTTTTTGGTGGATGTTTAATCATCAAAATCGTTTGCTTACTTTATGTCATTTCCCTTTACTTCTTTGCATAGACTCAACTCTTAGAAAGCGTATTGTCGAAGGAGTACAAAGCCTCGGAAGACTTGCTTCTTGGGGAGCTACAGTTTTCATTTGTAGCATTTTTGGTATGTACTCCTTACTGTAACATATACTTATTTAAGCTCGTACACACACATTGCATATATATATTTTTTTCCATTCTCAGCTCAAGGTGGTCACGTTATTGTGCAGATGGGGCAGTCTCTTGAATCCTTCATGCAGTGGAAGTCCTTAGTTAGTCTTTTACTTGGCTGCATCGATGCGGTATGTGATTTTGAAGTTCCATATTGTTAATATAAAGAATTCTATCTTCCTCTCTATGCTTCTTCTATATGTTTACTCACTGTATTCAGAAAGTTCAACTTCGTGATTTTTTTTTATTTTTGACATTTAGATTTCTTTGTGACCTTTTGCAGCCCTTTCATACAAGGAGTCAACTATTTACAAAGGTAAATCTCGTCAATTTTCATTTAAAACAGTATATTCAATAATGCATCTAGATGATATGTAAACCTATACACTATTCAGGCTTTACAAATTATAATTCTAGTAATTTTTTTTTTCTTCACCATGATGGCATTTATTACAGTTCATCAAAGTCATCTACCATCAACTAAAATATGGACTGCAGAAAGATAGTAGTGGTCCTGAGATGGGCGTTCATGCTCTTCTTGATGATTCTTGGCTAGCTTCCGATAGCTTTCTTCATTTGCTTTGCAAGGTAAATCTTTGACTAGCGACATGTTTTCGTTTTGGGAGGGAACTAGAAGATTTGAGTTCCAACTTCCATTGTTTCTGATAACAGGACTTCTTTGCATTAGTGGAAGAAGCGACTGTGGTTGATGGAGATTTACTGTCGTGGGTATGTACAAGATTCTACATATAAAAGATCAGATTACTTTTTTCACAACCCTTATCGTCATGCCTCATGAGGTTTCTATTCACGCAATGTCTTTTGCAGACAAGAAAGTTCAAAGAGTTGCTTGAGAACAGATTAGGATGGGAGTTTCAGAAGAAGAGTGCTATGGACGGGATCTATTTTGAGGAGGATGATGAGGTAAATGTATTGTCTTAAGCTTCGTTTGATTTCTTTCTTTTCTTTCGCTCACGGACTGTCACATCATGATGCAGTACGCTCCTGTGGTCGAGATGTTGGATGAAAGTCATGGAGACTATATGGCCACTTAGACATCGTATCGACGCTGGTTTTCTTCGAATAGACATTTTTGGGATCTGTACTTGCACAGATGTTGTTATGATGCTAATGCTGATTTAGTTACTATGTTGAATATTCTAACGAGTTACATATATTAGTGACGAAGGTTTGTCTGTAGATTTTTGTTTGGTATAAAACTTTTCCATCTCCTAAACCACTGTACACAAAAATTATTCAACCTCTGAGAAGAAGATTCTGAGAATAATCGTACATTATACCAAAGAATGTGGGGACATTAGTCGTAACAGAATAAAATTAGAAAGACTAATATCCTGACCAAAGCTTTTGCTTCGACGCTACAACAAAGTACAGTCACTGTCTTCATAGCTTCTTCAGCTTTTGACCTCTCAAGCCGTTCCAAAACGCACCCGCATTGATCGCTTTCTTACCAGGAAGTTGGACTTCCAGTACCTGAATGAGCAAAAACACCAAAATGCTAAGATTAGTGTCCCTTTGAATCAACACTGCCCTGTGGTTAGCATCATAGCATCTTATAGCTTTACCTCCAAAGCTGTACCACTTCCACAGGGAAACAGCAACGAGCCTTTCTCGAAAGTTACATAATCTTGTTCACCATTAAGGATTTCTGTATTTTGGCAAATTCGAGTAGTGATGATTTTAAGCTCTAGCACGTTTTGCTGGCCGGTTTTGTCATCGAGGACTACAACTTTTGCTCGTGTTCCCGGCCATCCTGCGAATGCACGAACCTAGAAAGCAGTTTTATATATATATATATGTTTCTGATTGTAGATTAGTTGAACGAAAGAAAGGGTTTCTACCTTGTTATGTAGAACAAAAGCTTCCTGGTCAAAAGAGAGCCAAGCCTCATCTGGAGCCATCTGTGCATCAATTGAATCAGATTATATATGATCTCATACAGAGATCAATACTCTGATGTCTTTGCCTTGTCTTGTAATCATACATACCTTTGGAGCTAAAGTAGCTTTAGAATCATCTTGGGGAACTGCTTTTGAATTTGCTGACCCATCAAATATCGAGGGAAGTTCACTGATAAGAAGTTTTGACCCTGCAAAGTTTTTTTCCGAATCGAAAGATAAGCTGAGGAACTCCTAAAAATCCTTAATCATAGCATCTGCAATATTCAGATGACCTTTCCTGAAATGTATAAGCATAAGAACAAAGAGATTACCTTCAGAAAATAAGAAGGAGAGTAGTTCTGGTGCCTGCAAAAGGATACCATTGGTCATTGAGATTTAAGACCAGAAAAATATGTTGAAATGATCAGCTACTTTGAGAGATAAAAGTATATAAACCTTTATCTGATCATCCACTTGGAACCTCTTGGAAGCAATCACTGGCCCTGCATCTAGCTTCCGCACCGTAAATGCTAACGATACTCCTGTTTCTGGGACACCATCCTAGTGCAGCCACCAAGTGTTGTTATTGTGAAATCTTGAGTTATGTGCCTTAGCATGTAGTCGAATAAGTAAGAAAAATTGCACCTGTAATGCTCTTTGAACAGGAGCAGCACCACGGTACCGAGGCAACAAACTTGGATGTATGTTCACCGTCCCTAAACATAGTAAACATGGACTTTCAAAACACAAGAATCTTTTGCAGTGTAGAGAAACAACATCATTTTCGCGATTTCGACAAACCATGTACTGGAATATTAAGGAACTTGGTAGGCAAAATATTCCCATAAGCTGCTGTAACACAAAGCTCAGGTTGCAAATCTCTTAAAGTGCATAAGAATGCTTCCTGCATAGAAGAAACAACGAATGAGGTATTGTCTTCACAAGAAAGAACGAATGATCACAAGTAAGAAGTTGATATGAGACAAAGAAAACCTCACATCTCCTGCTTTTTCAGGGGAGAAGATGAGATCAGAAGGTAAGCCTTTGTCGAGAGCATATTGCGCTACCGGAGAAGGCAACACTTTTTTCCCCCTATCTCTCCTCGCCGGAGGCTGTGTGACAATTCCTGCAACCTAGAACAAGCCGGAATCAGCGGTTAAAGCAAGAAAAGAAATCTTCTAAATGTGACAAAGCTGTTTCAGTAGCAACAACATCTCAGTTCTTAACACATTTCTTTAATCTTGTTTCAGAAAGGGACAACATAATCAAACTCACAGTATCCATAACAAGTATCAATGGTTTGTTTCCTATTAACAAGAATTCAAATCATGGATAATTCAAACTTTTCCAATGTTCGAATCCATTCATACTTTTGAAGATCCTTTCTCTAAAAATTTCGTTCAAGGACGGTGCAGCAGCAATTCATGGTGAAGGAAATTGAGAATTTTGTAAACAAAGAGTCATATTAAACAACTGTATTACCTCGAAGGAAGAGTTTGGTTTCAAAGATGCATCGAAGAGTGCTTCAAGCACAGTCACGGAAACCTAATTCGCAGACATTAGAGAAAAGGGTTAAACAGTAAAAACCATAGTGATGTATACACGAACATTGTTAAGTCTCTTACCTGAGGAGAGCCTAAGAAGATGAGAGGCTTCTTTTTCGGAGATGGAGCTACAGAAGAGAGAGTTGCAGAAGCTTTAAAGCAAATGAAACGACGTAGCATCAGAGCTGAATTCATTGTTTCTCCTCTGCTGCTCCTTCAATGGTTTCGAAGCTTCCTTTGGATTTTCGGAACAGACACGAGAAAGACGGAGATGAACAATGGTATATGCTTACATTTTGGATTTAAACCGTTCCTAACCGAATTGAACCGGAAAAGAAGAGCATAAACCAAAATCGAAGCTAATTTCTTTAATTCGGGTAAATAATAAACGGACCAAACATAACTGAAACCCCATAAATCAGAGGACATTCATAGGATCTTTGTCGGCGAAATTTCTTTTCTTTTTTACCAAGGTTAGATGAAATTCGCGCAATCTTGAAGAAAAACAACTAAACAACAAAGGAAACGTAAAACAGAACGTGAGCCACTATGAATCCTCCTTTATTTCATCAGGAAACCAGTATTGACATTACTTGCAATTAAAAGAAATTAAAACGAGAAATACTTTGGTTACTTGACTTTGTCTTGATACTTGGAGTTAGCCTTCTTCTCACGAGTTGACCTGCGAACAATTTCATCATGTTCTTCAGCCTCTTCTTCCTCTTCGTCCTCTTCTTCTTCTTCCTCTTCTTCCTCTTCGTCCTCTTCTTCTTCTTCCTCTTCGTCCTCTTCTTCTTCTTCTTCTTCCTCTTCGTCCTCTTCTTCTTCTTCTGCTGGCCGTTGGATGCGAATTTCTAAAGTCTTCAACACATCATAGCCACAGTGACTCTGAAAATAGTGAGGAATTAACATAAAGTCCTTTTCAGGAGTTTGGAAGCTCACTTTCTGAACCCTATTCATCTCTCGCGATCCAAACGTCATAGAGTTAACTCCAATCGAGTAGGTGAGATCATAGGAGAACTTCCCAACTCCTGGAGCAGATGGTGCTATACAGTTCACAGTCACATACACTCCTTGTGGCTCTTTGAAACTCTGAACTACAACCAATGGACCACCTCTACGTTCCTGAAGGACCAAACTGCCTCCGCTTATCCTCACACATGCGCTTCTGGAACAGCCACAAATGAACTGATGCCATATGTTCCTGTGGTTAGCATCGTAGTGACTGTAGATATCCTTGTACACACCACTGTAGTTGCAGTTTGGTGCAGGACAATAGCACAGAGAGAAACTGCATTCCTTAACATGGACTAATTCTTTGCCATAAGAGAGCTTCTCGGTGCAGCCATGTTTGGCGTTTGGGCACGGGACCATGATTGCTTCTACAATTCTCTCCATTGCTCTGCATCGATAGTTACCAATGGGAAAAGTGCAGAAAGGGCATTTGTTCCTCAGTTTAGTACAGCAAGACGAGCAAGCTATATGTCCATTGTCACACTGAGATGCAAAACAAACAGAAACCAAGCAATATATCACAAGCTGTATTACTCAAAATGGCAGCCAATATCCAATCTGATTACAAAAAACTACAACGAAAATATAAGCTTACAAAAACGTAATTCGTATGTTATCTAGGAATGTTTCTCCAAGTTGTATGTCACAGGACTTGTTTGCTAATTACTATTCAATCAAAACAGTTATTTACGAAAATCACGATATCAAAGCTATGTTACCAACACTTCAGTGTCTAGTCAATGACTACATTCTTGATTTCCTTCCAATATCATCTTCCTAAATGCAACGTTTTACCCAAAATCATCCATAGGCAATAAAGAAATCTTCTAAATGTGACAGTTGTTTCAGTAGCAACAAGATCTCAGTTCTCACCACATTTCTCTTACCTTGTTTCAGAGTTTAAAGGGATAACAAAATCAAATTCACAGTATCCATTACAAGAATCAATGCCTCAATGGCTTGTTTTCCATTAACTAGGATCAATATCAAGTATGATTTTACCAGCATTTCAGTGAGTTCCTCACACATATTTGCTAGTCAATGACTACACTCTTCATTTCCTTAGATTCTCATCTTCCTAAATGCAACGTTTTACCAAAATCATCCATAGACAATAAACCACAACAGTTTTAAAAAATTCTGAATCAAACCATGGGATTATAAAAAGGAGGAAGACCTGAAAGATATCACTCGTCAGTGCGTGACAGCAAATGGGACAATCCAGAAGATTCAAATTGAACAGCGTCCCCGACCGCACCTCCGTCGTCGTTATCACCTCATCACCGTCTACATTCCGATTTACACTCGCCGTTCCTCCGCCATTCCCGCCTTGTTCTTCTTCTACGCGTTCCACTTCATCTTCAATCGTGGAAGGAAGCCGTGGCCTCTTTTGGCGGCTGCTCGACGCTTCTCCGACGACGGATGCTTGACCGGCGTTCGTCTCTTTCACCATGGTTATCGGAATCTGCAGAGAAGTCTGGGTTTTCGAAAGTGTTAACAGAGAGGATATGCGGATAAAACCCTAATCCCCTTTTTATTTTACCGCCAGAACGTTTTTTCGCTCAGATTTTTCAGAAGAGTTTTGAGCTATATGACTGTATCAGTGTTTATGATTCTGCCATTATTATTATTTTTTTTTTGTCGTCTTTTAATTTCATCAAACCCATTAGGGCAAATTACATGAGGTTTAAACCCAAAGCCCTTACATTTAAGCCCAACATATACCCATTAAATTAAAGAGATAACGATGTGTACAAATAAACCACGTGTGTTACACGTGTAAGGCTTAGGCTGAAATTAAGGATGTTGCGGAGAAGCACCGTCGAGAACGTCTCTGGAACATTGCTCCGCCGGGAAAATCAAAGATCCGTTGAACTGTGAAATTCGCCAGATTTCCATCATCCTTGTCAAAACCTTCATGTAAAGTCTTCTACAGAAATCCAACAAAATTCCAGATGGTCAAACATTCTTTAACCACTAGAAGGAAGCCTCCGATCGTCTTTAGCTCAAGACCCAGTACCCTTCGCCTTAACTAAGGCACTTTAATAGGATATTTTAGGAGAAAATATCTCCAGTCAAGAGAAGACAATACCAAAATTGGGGAAGAAATTCACCATCATCTCTGCCTCATGTAAGAGGAGTTATAGCTCTGTAGAAGACAACTTCGAACAGAAAAACCCTTTACTTAAACCATTAAGTAAAAGGAATCCGATCGAAATTTTATTACCGGACAAAGCCAGAGATTATTATCCGTTTAAACGGAAGAAAACTTCCGATATTGATCGGAAAATTTACACAAGGGAGAAAAAGTGCTCTCTCTCTCTCAAGGATAGAGGTGAGAGGAGAGAGAGAGAGGAAAAAAACTCCCCATGATTCTGCCATTTAGCGTTCTAATTACGAGCCATGAACTTAAAAAAAAAAACAATCATAGCAATTATAATTATGAAATTAATTTTTTTTCAGTCTAAACAAATTCATTGATATTGTTAAAAATCAATATACAAAAATTCCGTAAAGCAAATTATTATATATACATATAAGTGTTATATACTAAAAAAAATACATGAGAAAATGATATATTCTGTAGATAAGCATTACTTGCTAATGAATCATTAGATCCGTTATTTTTCTTCTCCATCTTTAATCTTGTTCAGATGCAATTTGTGTGTTTAGATAGCATTTTTTGGCTGAACTTCTAATTTGCACACAGCATAAAAAAACCTGATGCTTCCAATAGTTTTGAAAAATGGACATTTTGATACCAAAACTTTTGTATCAAAATCATTTTGATTCACCAGAGACAAATGGCTTTTTGTTCATTTATGATTTTTGAGATGTTGCTAGAAATTAGTCAAAGCATTAATTAAATTGTGAATTTTGGTTTCACAAATAACGTCTAGATGTGTATTGGAATATTGATTTTGTTCTATAATATATCAACAAAAAATTGTGGTAACAACGGTTCGAAAGCTCCGATTTAGGAAAATTTAGTCGCATGATTGATTATTTTTGGTTATTATTTTTGGCAATGTTCTAGAGGCGATTTTTTTGGGCATCAGAAACCGCCAATCTTCTTCACAGAGAGTGATTCTCCAACAATTTTCTTCCGATTTTTACGGGTCAAAGTTGTCGGTTTATGTCCGTTAAGAGTAATCTCTAACGGTTTCCTTGTCTCTTCCTTCGCGGAAGTGAATTTCTGTCCAAAACCGCCATGGCCCTTTTCCTATATAAACTCTCCCTGCAAAACTCTTTTCTCTTTCACCCAAATTCCCTCCAAAATGAGTGACTACATACGCCGAAATCTTCAAAATCTTAACCTTGGAGCCGATGATGCCGCAATTTCTCTTCCAGCAGAACTCTGTGTTCAAGCGGCGAGTGCCAATCGTTTCACGATTGTGGGCACAACTGTCTACCCTAAGAAGCAACCAATTCGTCCGATGCTAAACCATATGCCACGATTGTGGGGACTTGGAAATGCGGTTATTGGCAGAATCATCGGACCAAATCGATTTCAATTCATTTTTCAGTCGAAAGAAACGATGAATCTTACATTAACTCGGGGCCCATGGTCCTTCAATGAGTGGATGTTGGTGCTTCGTCAATGGTCACCGAACTTACCGGAGGAATACTTGAAGATCATTCCATTCTGGATTCAAATCAGGGGTATCCCACTCCAGTTCCCCACGGAGAAAATGATCCGATTTGTTGCTAGACACCTTGATGATGTGGTGGCGGTGGATTTTGATGCAAATTCCACGAGGGTTGACTTCGTCCGTGTTAAGGTAAATTGGAATTTAGACAAACCCCTTCGCTTTCAAAGGAATTTCCAATTTGGTGTAGATCAAAATACTTTGTTGAAATTCTGG
Source organism: Eutrema salsugineum (assembly GCF_000478725.1). Lineage (NCBI taxonomy): Eukaryota > Viridiplantae > Streptophyta > Magnoliopsida > Brassicales > Brassicaceae > Eutrema > Eutrema salsugineum. Next base: position 8,984,910 of record NW_006256342.1, read on the forward strand.
TTTGAGCATCTTCGGAACTTTTGCAACAAATGCGGTCTCCTCACACATGATGCTAAGAAGTGTCCTTTGAATGCTTTTGATGATAATGAAAATGATGACAATAATCCGGACGACAACTTTGATGGGAATGCGGATGGACTCGGAGAAATGGAGGGCTATGAAGCCCACAATGAAGAAGAAAGGAATGCTCATCCCTATATGAAGGAAATGATGCTGTTGGTGATTTGCCTCTAGAGCCAATGTCTGTGGGTTTCAACGGTGATGCTGAATACGTGCCACAGAATGTCATGCCTCATAACGATCTTGCTGTAGAAACGGTGCGGTATTTGCAAGCTAAGATGGCTAAAGGAAAGTTCAAAGAAGATGACTTCATGGAAGTGTTTGCGGCTTACACTAGAGCGGAGAAAACTGTGGGGGGGGGGGGGCTTTAACAAACGCTGAAGGATTGAAGATGGTGATATGTATGGCGATCCATACCAGCCAAGTCTTATCAGGACGGTCCTGTGTCCTGCAGCGAACAGACTAACATACGGTGAATTAGAAGGGTCATGTTCAGCCACCTCTCCAATAGACAGAGGCGCGGGGGGCCCGGTACCCTCACTGTTTCCCCCATGAGAGTCGTTTCCTGGAACTGTCGGGGTCTTGGACCTGTGGGATCGCCGACTGAGAAAAGGCTGAAGGATATTTGCAAAACTCATAAGCCTGAGGTCATGTTTCTAGTTGAAACCTTAAATATGTGTGATATATTAAGAGATATGTGTGTGTATCTAGGATTTGATAACTTAATTACCATCCCTCCATTAGGGAGAAATGGAGGTTTGGCTTTGCTTTGGAAAAAAGATGTATCTATAGTTAAGTATGTAGCTGATGAACGGTTGATTGATGTTGGTGTTAATGTAAATGGTGTTTCATTTTACATGTCTTGTGTCTATGGTCATCCCCAACAAAAACATAGACATGAGTTGTGGAAGAAGCTTCAAGTCATTAATGATTCACGTTCTGGTCCATGGATTTTGTTAGGAGACTTTAATGAAATTTTATCAAATGATGAAAAAGATGGTGGACCAAAAAGAGATGAGAGAAGCTTTCAAGACTTTAGAGAACTATACAGCAGTTGTGACTTAACTGATCTTCGCAACAAGGGTAATATGTTTTCTTGGATGGGAAAAAGATACAACCATACAGTAAAGTGTTGCCTCGACAGAGTTTTAGTTAACACAGAAATGTTAGCTGAATTCCCGGCTTCTGAAGCACACTTCTTGGGTCTTTACGGGTCTGATCACCGACCAATTTGCACAACCATTGCCTATTCTGAAAACTTGGGGAAAAGAATTTTCAGATTTGATAAACGATTCCTTGATGTTCATGATTTCAAAACATACGTGAAAAAAGGATGGAACTGTCATAATAGGATTTACAATCCAAAGATCTCTGATCGTATCAGAGAATGTAGGCGATCAATGGCCTATTGTCGGAGGAATTCAAAGCTAAACTCGGCTAAACGCATTGAAGCACTTGAAACTGAACTGGAGTTGGCTCTATCAACCTCAAACATTTCTTATGAAGATATTATCCAAATACAACAGGAGTTGGCCCAAGCGTACCATGATGAGGAGACATACTGGAAAATAAAAAGTAGAAATACATGGCTTGCTCAAGGGGATCGTAACACCAAATTCTTTCAAGCTTGTACCAGAGCACGTTTTACAAAGAACAAAATCTTATCAATAAAAGATGATGCAGGGAACGTTTACAGAGGTGATAAAGAAGTTGGTAAACATGCAGAAGATTTCTTCTCCAATATTTATAAGAGCACACATAACACTTGCCAGAAAGATATCTTCGATGGATTTCAAAAGAAAGTCACAGATGAGATGAATGCCACATTGACAAGGGATATTTCAGATAAGGAAATAACAGATGCCATTCAGTCAATTGGTGCCGACAAAACTCCAGGCCCTGATGGTTTGACTGCAAGATTTTATCAATCATGTTAGGAGATCATTGGCACAGATGTTATCAGAGAAGTCAAAGATTTTTTCAATACGGGATCAATGAAACATAATATAAACCACACCAACATTTGTATGATTCCTAAAATAGAAAAACCAGTCACCCTGTCAGATTTCCGTCCTATAGGTCTCTGCAACGTGCTTTACAAGATCATTTCTAAAATCTTGGTGGGCCGTCTTAAACTCTTTCTTAGTGACATTGTCTCGGAATCCCAAGCTGCTTTCATCCCAGGGAGAATGATAACTGACAACATTTTGATAGCTCAAGAACTTATGCATTCCTTAAAATCAAGAAGGCGAGTATCTAAGACATATATGGCCATTAAAACTGATATTTCAAAAGCATATGATCGCATTGAGTGGAGTTTTCTTGAAAAAACATTGCAAGCTTATGGCTTTGATACACGTTGGATCTCTTGGATAATGGCATCTGTTAACACTGTGGAATATTCAGTTTTAATCAATGGTAATCCTCAAGGCTGCATTGTTCCAGAAAGAGGACTAAGACAAGGAGATCCTTTGTCTCCATATCTGTATATATTATGTGCAGATGTTCTCAGCCATCTAATACAATCTCATCATCAGAAAGGAAAACTAAGAGGCATGAAGATTGGCAATAGAGTTCCATCTATCACTCATCTGTTGTTTGCCGACGATTCTCTGTTCTTTTGTCAAGCCAATAACCGAAATTGCAGAACGTTAAAGGATATATTTGAGAATTGTGGTCTGGACAACAGATAAATCCAGAAAAATCAACAATCACCTTTGGATCGAGGATCTCAGGAGACTTACAAGAGCGACTAAAACTGATTCTTGGCATTACCAAACATGGAGGTGGAGGGAAGTATTTAGGTCTCCCAGAACAGTTTAGGCGCAAAAAGAAAGAGATGTTTGAATATATCATTGATCGGGTCAGGAAAAGAACCTCAAGTTGGAAATCAAAGTTTTTATCTTCGGCTGGTAAGGAGATACTGATAAAATCAGTTGGTTTATCTATGCCAGTCTTCTCAATGTCCTGTTTCAAACTTCCAGTTCACATTACAGATGAAATCAATAAGATTTTAATGAGATTCTGGTGGGAGAAGAGTGAACAAAATAAGGGTATACCATGGATCGCTTGGAAGAGGCTTCAATATTCAAACGGCAAGGAGGTATTGGTTTTAAAGATTTAACAATGTTTAACGATGCTTCGTTGGCAAAACAAGCATGGAGATTGCTTCAATTCCCGAATACCTTATTCGCAAGAATTATGAAAGCAAGATACTATAAAAATATCTCCATCTTGCAAGAAAAAAATCGAGCAAACCAATCCTATGGATGGAGTTCTATAATGCATGGTTTAGAGCTTCTCCGCAAAGGGGTTCATCACATTATCGGGGATGGTTCTTCAATAAGGGTCCACAATGACAACTGGATCTTGGATAACATTTCTAGGCCTGCTAAAATGAAAATTCCAAGTGAGGAGCTAATGGTTACTGACCTGATTACTAGAAGAAAGAATCATCAACAATGGAACCTAGATAGAATCAATGAACTTATAGAAGAAGAAGATCAGGTCAAGATTACAACTATATACTTGCCTCAAACTCCAGTCCAAGATAAGGTTGTATGGTCACAGACGGATTCAGGTGAATACTCGGTAAAAACAGGATACTGGCTAGCTTTCCAAAGATCTCGTCAAGAAAATTCTGATATAACTATTCCTCATGGTGATCCTGCTCTGAAGACAACAATTTGGAAACTCCCCTTAATGCCTAAATTGAAGCACTTTCTTTGGAGGATTTGTTCTAAAGCAATTGGTGTTGCTACAAGATTGAGTACAAGAGGTATAAACATAGATCATACTTGTCAAAGATGTTGTGCAGGGGTTGAGACCATTTGCCATACTTTTTTCACGTGTCCGGTCTCAATAATGATTTGGAGAAGATCACAATCTGCTTGGTATCCTTTTGTCTCACATAATGCTGATCCAAAAGAAATGCTTCGCAATATCATCTCTTTTCAATCCCTTCCTGGTCTAGACGATTACCAAAAACAACTTCCATTTTGGACACTATGGAGAATTTGGAAGTCTCGTTGCAACTTTATATTCAAGAAAATTCAAGTTTATCCTGATCGTGTGGCGAGAGATGCAGAATTGGATGTAGCTCAATGGATCCAAGCGACAAAACAAGATGATCTCAGAGACCAAAACAGAGAACCACAGTCACGACAAATAACTGAATTTTAGAAACCACCTCCTTTAGACATGTTCAAATGCAATTTTGATGCAAGTCTTAATTTAACTACAAACCTCACAACAGTGGGATGGATAATTCGTAATCATATGTGCATACCAATATCTTGGGGATCAGCTTTTTTAGGTCCTTCATCTTCTTCACTGGAAGCAGAGTCTAAAGCTCTTCTTATGGCAATGCAACACGTCTGGAGTCAGGGATTTACTAGGATGCATTTTGAGGGAGATAATCAAACACTAATCGAAATACTGAGTTCCACAAAGAAGAATTTTCATGTTGACACTATCTGCTCGGATATCTTGTGGTGGAAGAAAAAGTTTACAGCAGTCTCTTTTCAACATACTCTTCGAAGAAATAACAATGTCGCAGATTTGTTAGCTAAGAAAGCTTCTTCCAATGTTTTGTTTCATACTGCTAAAATATGTCCACCATTATGGTTGGTAAATGCTGTAATTGATGATTGTAACCGTTTTTCAAATGAATAAAATATAATCAGTTTGTCCCAAAAAAAAAGATTCAATTTGCTATAGTATTACAGTACTTTTAAATTTTAATGGACATTTGCAAGTCCTTTGTGCCCACCAGGAGTATGTCTTGGTATAGCAGGTATAAAACCATATGTAATCTTGATTTTTTGCCCTGCAACAGGTGTGCGTCCTGCAAAATAAAATTAGAATAGTTTATAGATCGAACTAGTGATCTTGATCGTCTATGGTATATGAGTGAAATTTTGCTATGAAAATTACCATATTAATTGACTTTAAACCGTTTATCTATCAATTTTAAAATAATAATAACTAATTGATTATTCGTACTATATGTGGGATAAATATTAATCATAATTTTTTTATTCGAATATATAAATATATAATATATAAATACAGCTATAAAAATGTTAGCTGATATTTTTAATTGTAAATATATATGATGATTATATAATTATAAATAATAATCAAAGTTATATTTATTTTATAATACAATTACATAAATGCTAAATAATAAAATTATTAATTTTAATAATATTTTTTTATATGAATAAAATTACATATTAAATATACTAAATTAGATTGATATGTTCTATATAACCGGTCTAACATCAAGCTAACATATTTTGCTTTGATATAAAAAAATATGAATTATAATATGAATAAATTTTTTTTATTATTATTATTAAATAGATAATATTATTATTTTTTAACAAAAATAAAATTAAAAAAATATGAGATAAGAAAATAATATTTAGTAACATAAGTAATATTATGTATTAAATTTTTATAAATATGTTAATAAGAAATAGAAAAAGAGAGAATATCTTTACAAATTAAATGTTTGAGTTTTAAATATATATTAGATATAAACTAATTTTTAACTAAATTAATGTTAATGGCATATGATGTAATTAATCTAGTAAGTTGAGTCTAATTTCAAAAAATCATTGAGAAGCTCTCTGAGATTGACACATCAGCATGACAAAGTTGTTAATAATACATGACATAAATGTTTTTTTTTTGAGGAAAAAAAAATCTCTTTTTTAAGTGTCTTTCTCAAATAATAATAGAAGATGATATAAATATAGGAAGATAATTTATCTCTCCAAAAGAACTATCGTATCTGTCTAGTAACACCCTAAAACCCCACATTTAATCAATTTTAGGGAGCAAAAGATCCAACAAAATCCGAGTACAATCATAAATAATCATAATAATCCAATTCTCAGCAATTTTTTGTAAGTGATTATAAGAAAATCTATTCAATAATATGCCATGAATCTCCCAAGTGATCATTGATAACATCGTATTTTGACCACTTTTATTGATCGTTTTTAAATACTTTTCCAATGCTTTTTATTTTTTAAGTGTTTTTATTATGATTTTCTAGTATTTGTAGTTTCAAGACTCTTTTCAGGAAACTTAGAAATTTTTTTAGCAAAATGGATAGAAGACCAGATTTTCAGTTCATAGTCAAACCGTCAGAAGTTCGCCCTCAAATGAAAACCTTCTCACCGTCTGATCCAGCTCAAATTTGGAGACCTTAAAGATGTAACAATCAGCTTTTCAGCAAACTTGACACGAAGACAATGAGCAAGATATCCAATCAACCAGCCGACAAGCAATCCTGACCGCGGCCAGCACCTAGTTTACACCGGTCGCGTCTCCTCTGACCGCGGAGAAGGGTCTGTTCGGCCTAAAAGCCCATTTCCAAGCCCAAATCGATTCATTCATTTGGAGAAACCCTAAGTGATGCCCAAAAATGACTTGAGCACTATAAATACGCCCATAAATTGTTAGTTCCCCACCTAACCTAACCTCCTTCAAGCCACATGCATTCTTGTTTTTCTTTGTCTTATATGCAGATATGTGCAAAAACGTCGGAGAGAAAGAGGATCAACACGTTTTTCAGTCACTGAAGACGGAGACCTGCGAATTCACCGGAATGATTGAACAAAGGAGAAAACTTGGTTTTCCTCAGAAAAATTGGTTTTCCTCAGAAAAATCGCAAAACATTGGTATATTTTTTTTGTCTCTTAGACTCTCTCTCTTAATAAAAGGTTGTTTCCCCTTAAAAACAAAAACAAAAAAAATCCCAAAAAGAGACAAGAAAAAAAAGAAAAAGAAGAATGACAAGGAAACTAAAAACCTTAGAGAGTCTAGGAGGATCAAATTTTCTCCTTGAGGCAAGCTTTAGTTCGATTATTTGGAGTTTTTGAGATCATCTTTCTGATTTCCGGAAAAGATCTAAATCTGGGGGAACAGTTGTTTTTTCAATAAAGGAGGGAGGATTATGCAACAACACTTGGCAAAAAAAAGTGACTGCAAAATTGCGGACATCAATAGGTCCACTCTCTCTTGCGGTTTTACATAATATCTTGCATCCTCCAGATCTTCAGGTAACCGGAAACACTTTAACTCCACCACTTAAACAGCTCTTAATACCAAACACCGTCTAGCCTGAATGATGTATTTGATGAGAATTTCCTATTGCACTTAATGAATGTAGAGAGCTAGTTGACTGGAATCGAGTTTTAGATTGTTAAGATTTTGCATGACGGAAAAAGTGGACTAGTATCTTTTGTGCCTTGGTGAGAATTTTCTAGACTAAGTTGTGATTGTTGTACAATCTATAGTTATAGTTTGGAGGTTCATGTCTCTGAGATTTGTGCATTTCCTATTTTTGTTTTCATTTCACCTGATTTGACTTTTTCTTTGTTTGAGGACAAACAAAGGTTTAAGTATGGAAAAGTTGATAACATCGTATTTTGACAACTTTTATGGATCGTTTTGAAATACTTTTTAATGATTTTTATTTCTTTTAAGTGTTTTTATTATGGTTTTCTAGTATTTGTAGTTTCAAGACTCTTTTCAGAAAATTTAGGAAAAAACTTAAAAAAATGGATAGAAGACCAGATTTTCAGCTCAGATTCAAATCGTCAGAAGTTCACCCTCAAATGAAGGTCTTCTCACCGTCTGATCTAGCTCAAATATGGAGATCTTAAAGATGTAACAAACAGCTTTCCAGCAAACTTGACATCAAGACAATCCAACAGTTCAATCAAAAGTTACGCAAAGAGCAAGATGTCTCGTCAACCAGCCGGCTAGCAATCTTGACCGTGGCCAGCACCCTGTTTACAATGGTCACGTCCATCCTGACCGCGGAGATTGATCTATTCGGCCTAGAAGCCCATTTCCAAGCCCAAATAGATTCTTTCATTTGGAGAAACCCTAAGTGACGTCCATAAATGTCTTGAGCACTATAAATACATGTTTTAGGAACCTTAAGTAGTATATATCATCTATCATCTTCTTTTATTCTTTTTATATTTTAGAATACCTTTTAAGTTTTTAGTTGTTTAGGGAGATAGAGATCTATCTCTTGAACCCTTTTTGTTTCTTTTTCAATATCGATATCTGTTCAGCTTTTCAATACAATGTTTTTTGCTTTGTTTAATCATGTCTGAGTAGTTCTATTGTTGGATTTAAGGGATTTTTGATGGGGACTATATATTTTCGATAAGGATTCCATTAGCTATTAAAGCCGAATCCTAGAACTTTTTCTTCCAAACTTATTTTTAATGCATGGGAGTAGCTTCATGAACTATAATCTGATTTAGTTTCATAATGTTGCGAAAGTTTTCATTAGAAGCCAGATCTAGTTTGAGAAGAGCAATTCTGCCACAGGAGTGGAAACCTACCTATGGGTGAGCTGTGAATGTTGACGAGTCTTAAGCAAGTTTGCATATTTTCCCTTCCAGGGCTAGAGTGGAAACCTACTGGTTAAGGTTGTGAGAGATAGTTGATTATGACCACGAGAGTGGCGTAGTCATATGTTTGTGACTCGAGTTCTAAAAGTTTTAGCTAGGATCTTTAAACTTACTTTTTAGCAATGTTTTGAATCGTTCATCCCCGAAGATAATTTCCCTGAAAACCCAGCGCCTCGTTTTACTGTCTTACACCAATTTTCGTTTAAACTTTTTGCCATCAGGTTATTTTTCATTCCAGCCGATTTTTACTTAGGTCTTAGCATTAGGTTATTTCCAGTTTTCATTGGATTCGTCTTTTCCCGTTTAGCTTAGAATTTACGTTTTAGTGACAACCCAAAACCCTTTTAAATTCGAACAGTTCTAGACTTCCTTACTTCATATTTCTTTCAAAGGTTTTTGCAGGAAAATATCCTATTTTCCTGTGGATTCGATCCCTAAGTATTACAATCGATTAGCTGTGCACTTGCGGCTTTATTGATTTCTAAGAGGATTTAATTTTATCCTTGAGGCAAGCTTTAGTTCGACTATTTGGAGTTTTTGAGATCATCTTTCTGATTCCCAGAAAAGATCTAAGTATGGGGGAAGTAGCTGTTTTTAACAAAGGAGTAAGGATTATGCAACAACATTTGGCAAGGAGGAGTGACTGAAAATTGCGGACATCAACAGATCCACTCTATCTTGCGGTTTTGCATAATGTATAGCATTTTCCAGAGCTTCAGGTAACCGGAAACACTTTAACTCCACCACTTAAACAGCCCTTAAAACCAAACGCTGTTTACCCTGAATGATGTATTTGATAAGAATTCGCTATACACTTAATGAATGTAGAGAGCTAGTTGACCGGAATCGATATTTAGATTGTTTAAGTTTTGCATGACAGAAAAAGTGGACTAGTATCTTTTGTGTCTTGGTGAGAATTTTCTAGACTAAGTTGCAATTGTTGTACGATCGATGGTGGTAGTTTAGAGGTTCATATCTCTGAGATTTGTGCATTCCCTATTTTTTGTTTTCACTTCACCTGATTTGATTTTGCTTTGTTTGAGGACAAACAAAGGTTTAAGTATGGGGGAGTTGATAACACTGTATTTTGACCACTTTTATGGATCGTTTCTAAATACTTTTTCATTCTTTTTAGTTTTTTTTTTTATTATGATTTTCTAGTATTTGTATTTTCAAGACTCTTTTCAGGAAACTTAAGAAAAAACTTAGCAAAATGGATAGAAGACCAGATTTTTAGCTCAGAGTTAAACCATCCGAAGTTCACTCTAAAATTAAGACCTTCTCACCGTCTGATCCAGCTCAAATTTGGAGACCTTAAAGATCGAACAATCAGCTTTCCAGCAAACTTGACACCAAAACAATCCAACGGTTTAATCAAAAGTTACACGAAGAGCAAGATGTCTTGTCAACAAGCTTGCAAGCAATCCTGACCGCGGCGAGCACCTATTTTACACCGGTCACGTCTCCTCTGACCGCAGAGAATGGTCTGTTCGGCCTAGAAGCCAATTTCCAAGCCCAAATTGATTCTTTCATTTGGACAAATCCTAAGTGACGCCCACAAATGACTTGAGCACTATAAATACATGTTTTAGGAACCCAAGTCGTATGCTCTTTTATGTTTAAGAAGACCTTTTAAGTTTTTTGTACTTCAGAGTTGTTTTAGTTTTAGGGAGATAAAAATCTATTTCTTGAACCTTTTTTGTTTCTTTTCAATATCGATTTCTGTTCAGCTTTTCAATACAATGTTTTTGCTTTCTTTAATCATGTCTGAGAAGTTCTATTGTTGGGTTTAAGGGGATTTTGATGGGGACTATATATGTTCAATGAAGATTCCATTAGCTATTAAAGCCGAATCCTATAACTTTTTCTTCTAAAATTATTTTTAATGCATGAGAGTAGCGTCATGAACTATAATCTGATTTAGGTTCATAATGTTGCAAAAATTTTCATTAATAGCCAATTATAGTTTGAGAAGAGCAATTTTGCCATAGGAGTGGAAACCTACCTATGGGTGAGCTGTGAATGCTGACGATTCTTAAGTAAGCTTGCATCTTTTCCCTTCCAGTTCTAAAAGTTTTAGCTAGGATCTTTTAAATTAGCTTTTAGCAATGTTTTGAATCGTTCATTCCCCGGAGGTAAATTCCCTGAAAATCTAGTGTCTCGTTTTTATTGTCTTACATCGATTGTCATTCAAAATTTTAGTCATTAGGTGATTTTTCATTCCCAGCCCATTTTCATTTAAGTTTTAATTTTGGTTCTTTTTATTTTTCCCAGCCGATTTTTCCTTATTACTTTTTATTTTCCCGTTTAGTTTAGAATTTACGTGTTAGTGACACCCCAAAACCCCTGACCAGTTCTAGACTTTCTTACTTCATATTTCTTTCAAAGGCTTTTGCAGGAAAATATTTTTATTCCTTGTGGATTCGATCCCTAAGTACTACAATTGATCAGGTGTGCACTTGCGGCTTATTGATTCTATTAGGGTAAAACTTGACACCCTCACCGACACACCATCAATCATAACTTTTGATAGATTCAAAATATTATCTTATATTATTAATTGAGAAGGACATTTTAAAAATAACATTCACTTAATGTGTGATTTAGAAGAGTGACATGCTGATGTGTCATCATAAGAGAGCTTCTCAAAACACATATAAAAAAATGATTGCTTTACTAGAATAATTACATCATATGCCATTAACATTAGTTTGGTTAGAGATTAATTTATATCAATTATAACTTTAATACTCAACATTTAATTTGTAAAGATATTCTCTCTCTTTTTCTATCTCTTATCAACATATTTATAAAAATTTAATATATAATATTACTTATGTTACTAAATATTATTCATTTATATCATCTTTATTTGATCTTAATTTTGTTAAAAAAAAATTAATCTCATTATCATATATAAATGTTAATACAAAAATCTAATTTTTTCATACATATTATAATTTTTTTTTATATCAAAAGCAAAATAATCTTAGTCATATGTTGAACCGATTAGATAGAACTTATTAATCTAATTTAGTATATTCAAAATATGCAATTTCATTTATATAAAAATATTATTAAAATTATCAATAATTATCTAGCATTTATGTAATTATATTCTAAATAAATATAATTATAATCATTATTTACAATTACATAATCAGCATATAGATTTTTAATTATAAATATTAGCTAACATTTTTGTAGTTTTATTTATATACATTATATTTATATATTCGAATAAAAAATTATGGTTAATATTTATCCCGCACAGGGTGCGGGTAATCACCTAGTATTTAGAAAAACACATCTACAAAGAAAAAAAAATGCAAATACCCAATATAAGTTTAAATGACATTTTTAGCAACAAAAAAATGTTTAAACTAAATTCATATTAACTTTTTCTTGGATTGCAAGTAAATTATCTAAAACTTAATTCATGTTCTTTTGATACATACAAACATTCTTAAACATTTAACTACTCTATGATCCATTGTTTTCAAGATGATAATGTAGTCGAATAAACTTAATAAAGAATCATCTCTAGAACAATACATTTTCTAGCATTATTTCAAAGACATGAGTTTGGACTGCTTTCTTCCATACCCAGTTATAATCTATGAATGGGTCTTTTAATTGTTAAAGGAAAATTTTTTTAATTACTTATTAATTATGTTTCTTTTTAAACCACAGAATAATTAAATAAAACATACCAATCAAACAGTTTCGTTCAAGGAAAGTAAGAATTATCTTCTAAGTCGTTGGCTAAGGTTCATCAGTTTTGTATAGGACTGACAATAATGAATGCCAGAAGCTCTATCACTTCTAATACAAAACAATATGATTTGCAAAACTCTAATTCAGCTTCTAAAACAGACAAACAATTTTAAAGGTAAAAAATAAATCCAAATAAATCCAAATCTTGAAAGAAAAGATAGATATAGTAAAAGATAGCAGCTTAAAGACAGTGAATATCTTTTATAAAAAAAATAATGTTTTATAATGCATATATATTGTTTTTATAATATATTGTGTAAAAATGACAAATACTTTTTTGTTTTAAATAAAAGTATAAAATAACATAAATGTTATTTTTTAAGTATCAGTGAAGACAAAATAAAAAGTTTCCTTCAAAGATATGCACGCAATATTCTTAAAGAACATCAGTCTTGTCTAGGAATGACAACAAAGACTGCTAAAAAAGCTCCAATTTTAATGCACACAAAAAATATTTGCAGAACTCTAACTTAGATTCTAAAAAACACAAGAAAAATTAAAAAATTAAAAATTTAAAAAAAAGAATCCTACCATTAATCAAACTATGAAAAAAAAACAGATATAGTATAAGATACCAACTTAAAGATTGCAAAAATTTTGTAAAGAAAAATAAACAAAAACACATTTCTTTTAAACAGAAATCCTATGTTTGTCCATGGTAAAAATTTTCAGTCTACATGTGACTCCAACCTGTCCTTTACATATCTTTTCCTGCTTCAATGTATAGTTTGATGAAGGTCAATACCCATCAATTCATAAGCATTGTAAAAAATTTCCACAAATATTTCTTCAAAGAAATGGTATCATGACTCTGATACCAATAATCTAGGGAACAAAGATTGAACCGTTAGATTGCCAAGCTGTAAAGTGTGCTGGAAAGCTGATACTTCCATCTTTAAGATCTCCAAATTTGAGCTGGATCAGACAGTGAGAAGGCCTTCAATCGGGGGTGAACTTCTGACGGTTTGACTCTGAGCTGAAATCTGGTTTTCTATCTATTTTGTTAAGTTTTTCCCTAAGTTACCTGAAAAGAGTCTTGGAACTACAAATACTAGAAAAACGTAATAAAGTACTTGAAAGCAATTAAAAACATAGAAAATGTATTTCAAAACGATCCATAAAAGTGGTCAAAATACGGTGTTATCAACTCCCCTAGACTTAAACCTTTGTTTGTCCTAAAACAAAGCAAAAGCCTAAACTGGTTAAGTGAAAACAAAAATAGGGAATGCACAAATCTCATAGACATGAACTCCTAAACTAGGACCAAAGATAGTGCACAACTTAGTCTAGAAAATTCTCACCAATGCACAAGAGATACTAGTCCACTTTTTCCGTCATGCAAAACTTAAACAATCTAAATCTTGACAGTCAACTAGCTCTCCACATTCATTAAGTTCAATAGTGAGTTCTCATTAAAGACATCATCCAGGGTAGACGGCGTTTGGCATTAAAGGGCTGTTTAAGTGGTGGAGTTAAAGTGTTTAGGGTTACCTGAAGATCTGGAGGATGCAAGATAATATGCAAAACCGCAAGAGAGATAGGGAACTGTTGATGATCGCAATTTTCAGTCACTTCTTCTTGCCAAATGTTGTTGCATAATCTTTCCTCCTTTGTTGTAAACAGCTATTCCCCCAGACTTAGATTCTTTCCGGGAATCAGAAAATGATCTCCAAAACTCCATAAAATCAAACTCCAGTTGCCTTGGGACTTAAAATTCGACCTCTCTAAACTCTTTAAGGCTTTTATTTCCTTTCTTTTCTTATTTTCGGATTTTTTTTTTTTTGAAAAGGAAATGCCTTTTAAAGAGAGAGAGACTAGAGGACGAGATTGTACCAAAATTTGAGATTTTTCTAAGGCAGACTGAGCTTCCTCTTGTGTTGAATCCTTCCGGGAAATTTTCCGGCAAATCGCAGGTCTCTGTCCTTGGTGACTGAAAACTGCGTCGTTTCTCTTTTCCAACGTTTTTGCACTTATCTGCATATAAGACAATAGAAAACAAGAGTGCATGTGGTTTGAAAGAGGATTGGTTAAGGTGGGGAACTAGCTAAAGATGAACTAGCCATTCAGGATCAACTGAGAGTGGTAAAAGGGTAAAGGAGTCTTGAATGTATGATTCGTTTCCCTGGTCTAAAGCTTCAATGAGAAAATTAAGTCCAGATAAAGTCCAAATAAAACAGAACTAGTGTATTCCTTCATCTAAATCGAAATCATTCAAATTCCTCTGGGGTACTTCGTTTTAAATGTGCTTAGCTACCGCCTAGTCTAGTCCTAAATCATGAATGAGCATGTCACTAGGAACAGCCTAAAGCACACAGTCAACTATCATTGATTCATGTTCACCATTCCCTTTAAAATGTATTTTGTTTTGAAAACCGATTTTGAAAAACTTTAAGGAAAATGCAAAAAGTGTAGATAATGCAAAACTCATGAAAGAAAATTGGTTATAAAGGGATGAAATCCTCCCCCAGACTTAAATCACACTGTCCTCAGTGTGAAACAAGTCGAGATTGGATGAGAAAAATGCATAGATAATCGAATTGGTAAGTCCAAAGAGAACTTACCTGGATCCGGGATGCTGGTGGAGATGAACCAGATTCATTCGAAGAGGTTTGGGAAGGTGATAGGTGGTGATGAAGGTGGTGGAGGGTGATGAATGAGGTGGAGTGGGGATTGGTGAGATGGAATGAGGTGAAGTGGGTGGTTTGGGGTCGGGTTTGATCTCAACGACCATTTACCGCGGTCAGGAGCCACGCGACCGCGGTCGAAGAAGCGTTTCCCGCGGTCAGAACGTCTGCGACCGCGGGGGCTTATTTCGCGGCCTCTTCCTGCTTCTTCTTGGTTCCTGCTGGGCCGAGCAGTCAGGGACCATCCTTCTTTTTGGTTTTTTCGGGTTTTTTGATTTTTTTGGCTTTTTTGTTTTATAAGAAACACCTGAAACTAAGAAATAGAAAAAGATCAATAGAAAAAGAAAGAAAAATCCTAAACAAAACAATACCTAAATGAGTTGCCTCCCATTAAGCGCTTTTGTTTTAAGTCGTTTAGCTCGACTTTTGGTGTTGGACGTGGCTTAGTCCAATGAAGAAGACCTTGTTCTGAGACAAGTCTTTTTCGACATCTCCTTGCTTTCCTTTGTATATCCCTTATAACGCCATTCCCAATTGGAAATTTTGTCCTTAGGTTTGAGATGGTAGCCTCCTCCAGGATCAAAAATCAGTCTTGGAGCTCTTTTGAGGCATGAGTCTTCAACACCACTTGTGATAGGAGAACGTCTCAGATGCTTGTATGATGAGGTGAATAAGGTCTCTCTCACTTCATGACATTGAACCATGTTGCAAGATACAAGAACAGATGATTCTTTATGATCTGAAGTGGTGGAGATGGTTAAGCATCCAAGGTGAGGACAATTTGGTTGGAGAGGTGTCGCCATGGCTTGAACTGTCCAAATGTTGGTATAAAGACCATTCTCTGCGGGTGGAAGTGTCGTGACTGCGGGGAAAGGTGGTTTGGCCGCGGGTAGCACACACGCGACCGCGGAGAAAGGTGGTTTGGCCTCGGGTAGCGCACACGCGACCGCGGTGCCGAATGTCCTAGGAAAGATGTTCAGATCCTCTTGCTTCTTGTCTCCAATTCTTTTTCCTTGTGGAGAGTCTTCGGAAAAGAGTCTTGAGAGCCATTTAAACTCCACTCTTGCTTCAATTAAGTCTGCATCACCTCTCATATGAGCATTGGTTAAAGGTGTGCATAGGAAAATACCTTTGTTTGTCGAACTTGTAATTGAATCCAGCATTTTTTTTGGGTGCTCTTCTTTTTAGAACGTATCCAACATCCTTTGTAGCTCCTCCAGGGTCAAATATTGGATCTTCTATGCTGCCTATGATCAAACAATGAGAGTTCCTTGTAGTAATCACCGGGTATGGGGTTTTCTTGTTGATCTTCAGGAAACTCATATGTTGATGCAGGTAGTTGATGAGTGTTCCAACAGATGCTAGGAACAAAGTACCGAGTATCAAGGGTTTTGTTGCATTGTTTCTCATCTCCATAGCATGGAACCAGTAGAAACAAGACAACCTTTCCTTTGAAAAGGCAATTCTGGTTTGGAACCAAGTAGAGCTGCACCAGAAAAATCTCCATAGTGAATATAAATCTTAGAGGGATGAAAAATCGAAATACCTATATTCTCAATGGCCTTTGGTATGAGATTCACAGCAGGTCCAGTATCACAAAGAGAATCACGAAATTTCACTTCCTTGATTGAGAATGGGGCATCAAACTTCTCGGAATCCTTCGTCTTAGCTAGAAAGCGCCTGCAATGTTGGTTTTGATGTCACCATTAGTGTCTTATCTTCCACGTGGTCTATCTTACAGTCAAGATGGTGAGAAGCTGAAGGAGAAAAAGGCTTTGGTTCATCAAGAGGAAGGGACTTATGATCTTGTTTGTCGTCTCCAAAACACTTGAATGAATCGGTAGAGACGAGATCATCACTAGGGATGGAAATAAGTTCTCCTTTTTCTTGATGGCTGGCTTCCATGACGTGATGATCCAAAGGAATTTCATTTGATGGCCTCTTTCTAACAAACTTGATGGAGTATTCTCCATCTACTTCACAAGCTACCCAATACCCATCATCCATAGATTCATTGAGCTCCTGAAGCATATCATCAATCTCGGTTTGGGAGACAGGCAACATATCTTCATCAAAGACAGGATCATGGATATCTCCGTGGGCATTGTAAGTTGACATGGTCTCCCAGTAGAATCCTTGTTCCTCTAAACCTTCGCGAATTGATTTGTTGTGGCTGCGAAGTCCTCTTGTGTGGTGGTTCGGAATTGAATTCTGATGCATTGAGGAGAGATCATGAATGTATTGTGCTTCTCGGCGTTGAGTGGGTTAAGGAGTGTTGTAAAAACCTCCCTCATAGTAGTAATTTCGTTTTATAGGATCCATATCTTCTGAAATGGAAACAAAATAACCGAAAAAATGGAAATATGCAGAAAAGGGGGTTCTAGAGTCGATTTACCAACCTTTCTTGGGGTTTTGCGGAAAAGAAAACGCGTGTCTTCCCCGGCAACGGCGCCAAAAACTTGATGTGTCGGTGTGGTGTTGAGGGTTGTCAAGTTTTACCCTAAATGAAATCAATAGCCGCAAGTGCACAACTGATCGATTGTAGTACTTAGGGATCGAATCCACAGGGAAAGAGGATCTTTCCTGCAAAAGCCTTCGAAAGAAATATAAAGTAAGGAAGTCTAGAACCAAATGGTTTTGTGGGGGTTTTGGTGGTGTGTTTAAAATGTAAAAGCGAATCTAAAAAGAAACTACGAGAATTAAAATGACGTAATAACTAAACTTAACGAAAATGAATAAAAACGAGAAAAACGGATATTCTAATTGCTTAAATGAAAATTAACTAAAAAGGAATGAGAATATTGAACTAAAGCCTGAAATAAAAACGGTGTAAATCTATAGGAAAGAAGACGTTGGGCTTTAGGGAAGTTTTCTCAGGGGTACGAATGATTCAAAACATTGCTAGAGAGTAAAATTGATAAGATCTTAGCTTAAACTTTTCGAACTAGAGTCACGGACGTATGAATACGCCACTGTCGTGATCATAGACAACTATCTCTCTCAACCCTGACCAGTAGGTTTCTACTCTGGCCCTGGAAAAAAAGAGATGCATTATGTTTAAGACTCGTCAGCATTCACAAATCGCCCATAGGAAGGTTTCCACTCCTATGTTTGTTTTGCTCTCCCAAACTAGATCTGACACCGGATGAACACTTTCGTGTCACCAAGCATCTGGATCAGATTGTAGTTCATGACGCTACTCTCATGCAGTAAAAACGAATTCAAAAGAAAAAGTTCTAAGATTCGGCTCAAAAGCTCATGGAATCCTCATCGAACATATAAATCCCCATCGAAAATCCCTAAATTCCAACAATAAAACTACTCAGACATGATGAACGAAATCAAAAACATAGTATTAAGAAGTAGAATAGAAACCGAAATTGAAAAAGAAAGAACAAGGGTTCAAGAGACAAATCTCTCTCTCCCTAAAACCTAAAAACAAAGCTTAAAGTAAAATTTCTGTAAAGTATTTCGTCTCTCTTCTTCTCCCCTTAAAAACGACCTAAATGACATGTATTTATAGTCTCCAATACTCTCTGGTGTCTAGGGTTCCGGAATTGAGGCTGTGAAAATGATACGGGCTTCAGAAATGAGCCTTCGGGCTCGGAATTAGCTGGCCACGGTCGGGATGAGTGCGACCGTGGGAAATGGCTTGCTGGCCGCGGTCGCGGTGCTTCTGACCGCGGGGATTGGTCTATTGGCCGCGGGTGGAAATGCTTGACGGCTGGTTTACGGGACATCTTTCTCTTTGCGTATCTTTTGACTGAACCGTTGGATTGCCAAACTGTAAAGTGTGCTGGAAAGCTGATACTTCCATCTTTAAGATCTCCAAATTTGAGATGGATCAGACGGTGATAAGGCCTTCAATCGGGGGTGAACTTCTGACGGGTTGACTCTGAGCTGAAATCTGGTTTTCTATCCATTTTGTTAAGTTTTTCCCTAAGTTACCTGAAAAGAGTCTTGGAACTACAAATACTAGAAAAACGTAATACAAGTACTTGAAAGCAATTAAAAACATAGAAAAAGTATTTCAAAACGATCCATAAAAGTGGTCAAAATACGGTGTTATCAGTTCCTCTTGAACCACCATGAAGATATTTCATCTGAATTGTTAATTAGGGTATGGGAAACATCCTGAAAGTTCAGTATCTTAAAAATATTTGGCAAAATCATAAGCCTGATATTATGGTCCTTGTTGAAACAAAAAATAGTTGTGAAGTAGTAAGTAGTTTGTGTAAAGACCTAGATTATGCCCACTCTTTTGTTGTTCCATCAGTTGGGCTTAGTGGAGGGTTAGCAATTTTTGGGATGTGCATATCGGTCTAACCCTTGGTTTTTCTCCTGGTCTGTATAATACTGATATGTACATATCGGATATCGGATGGTCCTAATATATTTTGTTTGGCGTATGTTTACGGTTGACTGAATATGAAAGACAGGCGGACTCAATGGAACAAAATGATTTCTGAGATGAATGCAGGTATGTACATGAATAAACCAAGGCTAATGCTTGGAGATTTCAATGATATAAAATATGCTCATGAGAAAGAAGGTGGTGCTTCCAGGTCTGAATCTTCTTTCTTTACTTTTTGAAGAATGTTATACACTTGTGGGCTCTATGATGTTAAAAATTTTGGTGGAAAATATATTTGGGTTGGGCAGTACACTCATACCGTCAGATCATATATAGATCGGGTAGTTGCTACCACTGACTGGCTCGATATTTATCCCACGGCACATGTTCGAGTATTACCTTGGCAATGTTCTGATCATAGAGTTCTTCTCTTAAATACAGAGACTTCAAAGTGGAGAGGATATAAGCTGTTCCGATATGACAGTAGATGGAGGTTGAATCCACAAATTAAAGAAGATATCAAACAGGTATGGGAGCAACAATGTCAATCTTTGCCTACTAATAAAATAAGTAAGGCTTTAGAGTTTTGTAGAAGAAAGCTCTCCTCTTGGAAGTCTCAGAATCCCACCAACTCTCAAAAGCTAATTCATGATTTACAAGTTTCTCTTCAGCAAGCTTATGAGGCCAATCCCATTGATTACCATCTGATATGAGACATTAAGCTTAACCTCTCTCAGGCTTACCGTATGGAGGAAGAGTACTGGCGCATAAAAAGTATAACTCTGTGGTTGCAAGCAGGTGATACAAATACTAAGTTTTATCATGCTAAGGCTAAGCAAAGAAGATCATTAAATCGAATTTTACTTCCCTTGAAGATGGGAATGGAAATGTTTGCTTTAAGCCTAATGATATTGAGAGAATTATCACTAATTATTGTTCTCATCTGTACCAATCTCAGAGTAATCAACAACATGTTGATTTTCTTCATTATTTGGAGCCGAGAGTGACTGAAGAAATGAATCTCCATCTTACTAAGCCAGTAACAGAAGATGAGGTTTATCAAGCTCTTCAATAGATGAATATTGATAAATCTCTGGGGCCTGACGGACTCACTGCAGGATTCTACAAGGATCATTGGTCCACCATTAAAGACAGTATGGTTAGTTTCATTCAAAACTTCCTTGTTACTTCTGAGCTTGATTCGGACTTGAATAAAACTTTCATATGTTTGATTCCTAAAGTAGAATCACCTACGGAAGTTAAGGATTACAGGCCTATTAGTTTAAGTAATGTTGCTTATAAGCTTTTATCAAAGGTGCTTGCAGAAAGACTTAAGCCCATTTTGCATCACATTATCTCTGAGAATCAAACAGCTTTTACCCTGGGTCATTTCATTACAGATAATGTGTTAATCTCTCATGAACTTTTACACTCTATGAATACCAGAAAACGAGTTTATCCATGGCTTTAAAATTGGACATTACTAAAGCTTTTGATAAACTTGAGTGGTCTTTCATAGAGCAGGTAATGATGAGAATGGGTTTCACAGAGCGTTGGTGCAAATGGATTATGACGTGCATCACAACTGTCTCCTATGCTGTTCTTATAAATGGAAGCCCATCTAAGTACATCTTCCCTTCTCGAGGTATTAGACAAGGTGACCCAATATCTCCTTATATATATATTTGCTTTGTACAGAAGGTTTGTCTTGCCTAATCCAACATGCGTCTAACATGGGAACAATTTCGGGTTTCCAAGCAAGTCGAGGTGGACCAGCAATTACCCATATGCTTTTTGCAGATGATTCACTTCTTTTTTGCAAGGCAACAGCTCAAGAATGTGATACTATAATGAAAATTCTCCATCGATATGAAATAGCATCTCGACAAACTGTTAATTTCCAAAAATCTACCATTAAGTTTACTAAAGGTATGTCACCAGCCCTTAAGGATTATATTCTGCAGACTACTCATATTACTAAGGTAGGTGAATTCGGAAAATATCTAGGTTTTCCAGAATATATAGGGTGTAATAGGGCAAATACTTTTTCTTATCTTGTTCAGAGAGTGACTATAAAGATGGAGAATTGGTACACAAAACTGTTATCACCTGCGGGTAAGGAAGTTTTGATCAAATCTATTGTCACTGCTTTACCTACTTGCTGTATGACTTGTTTTTTACTTTCGATGAAGATTACAAAACAGATGGAAGCAGTAAACCGTAGGTTTTGGTGGTCTTCTCAGTAAGAAAAAGGAAAATTAATTGGATTTCATGGGATAAATTGACTGATCCCAAAGAACTAGGAGATTTAGGGTTGAGAAATCTTCGAGATTTCAACATTACACTTCTGGCTAAACAGAGTTGGCGCTTGTTGCAGAGCTCACACTCTTTGCTTGCAAGAGTGTATCAATCTAAATATTATCCAAAATCCACTTTGCTTTAAGCAAAACAAAGTTGGACTGCAAGTCATGCTTGGCGAAGCATACCGAAAGGTAACAAGCTGCTTAGTTTGGCTACTCAATGTGATTTTACATTTAGGAAGGTTAATCATATAGCTAATAGAGATGCTGATGACATAGCAAAGAAAACTAGGATATCATTGCAAAATAATGTAATTAAATGGCTGTTGTAAGGTTCTTTTATGAAATGAACAAATTGGCGACAAAAAAAAAATGATCATTGAAGAAGTCAAAATCTGAAGAAAACAGAGACATATAAATCCTCGAAGAAGAATATTTGAGTATTAGGCAATTATGGGTAAAAGAGAGAGAGAGTCTTACGTCATCGACATTTAAGATATCACCGTAACCAATAGATAGATTATTCTTCAAACGCTTCTTCATCCTTTTCATATTCATGCTCTCTTATTAAGGATTCTTTTACGTTATAAGCTTTCTCTTCCTATATGATTAGAGTCAATTATTTTAAAGATATATTTTTACTAATTTTTTTTTATAAAAACAGACTTACCTTCATCCCAAACACAAACTAAATCCACACCAAAAGAAAAAATATAAAAAACCTCCAACTTAAAAAATGAAAATAACTACAAAGACGACAACTTTTCAAAAATTTCTACACCGGATCGAATATATCGATTCGCTTCTAAACAACGATCATTGTGACCTGAAAAAATAGAAAATTACAAAATTAGAACTACAATCCAACATCATTACAACAAACAAATCAAACAAAAACATATAATACCAGGGGATATATACCTACAAAAATATCAGTGGAACATAAAGAAAAACAAATAATAACGATTCTAAAAAACAAAAAATAAAAAAGTTACTTTAAAACCTTCATAGATGATACATTACTGAAGAAACATTACATGATTAGGTGTATCAAATCAGACAAAAATAGATAGAAAAAATAAGTATCAAAGATAATTTAAATAAGCCCTTTTTGAAAGGCTCTTCTTATCTTTTGATTATCTTTGTTTAATTTTTACTCAGCTCGATATCATACCCAAGGACCTGCAAAATCTTTATAAACACAAATTATTCTTTAGAACTGGATTCACGTGAAAACAACAATACAGAGAACATGTGATTATAAAAAAAAACAAAAACATATAGATAAAAGCAATCATGAACATTAGAGACAAAACCTAAAGAAATATTAACATAAACTAAACAAAAAAGTAAACTGCATACAAAACGAAAGAGGCTGGTATTTAAACAAAATTAAATTCATAGGAACTGATATATATATATAGTTTTAAAAAAAAAATATGTTAGGGTTTCCTATTTTTGATTTGTTTTTAAATATGTCGTTAATAATAAATAAGTTGAAATTTTTTTCCATTCTTACGGTAATTACTAATAGGATAAATATCTAACCATGAATCTCTAAACTTCAATATGACTTTCATTTGGTTTTTAATATTTTTACTTTTTTACGAATAAGAAAATTTTATTTTTAATATATGTTAATTGGTTTTTTATTAAGTATAATTAGAAGGATTAGTCAATTTGGAGAAGGTAAATATCTAAACTCATTTTTGATATTTTCTATAATTGGATAATCATAGATACGACTTGATCATTCCACTCTAAAATATTTACTTAAACGTAAAATAAAATATCCTTTTCGGATTTAAACAAACAAAAAAAGATAGTTTTCCTTTTTTATATACATGAAAATCCATTTTCTAAATGTGATAATTAAACAAATGTATTTTTATTTTTTATTAGTTAAATCAGATAAATCAATTTAAGAAAAAGATGAATATATAGGAAAAAACACGATTAATAAATTAGTCTAAGGTTCAAAATTGCTATCTATTAGATAAGAATTTCGAGTCACTAACCAACACAGCTTGTGTTATTTTTCTGTAAACCAATCAAAAACTAAATATATATTTTATTATCGACAAAAATTAGTATTGGGCTATTGATTTTCTGTTTTGAGCTTTGGTCCATGTTTTGTTGGATTTTAAATATAGAATATTTCTTTTAATCAGATTTTATTTTTTAGTTGTAGAATAATCAACTAACCAATCATAATGGAGTATTTTTATTAATGGCATAAATGTAATTTAACACATTCTACCAAACTGACAAAAAAAATAATAATAATTAATTAACACCAACCAATTTGAATATAATGTTAGCTGACCAATTAGAATATAAGGATTTGATTAATCAATACGACACAAAAATCTGAACTTTGAACCACAACATGATTTATTTTGCAAATACTATAATAGATATATAGATTTTAGTTCTTATAGTATAAATTAATAAAAAAACTCAACAAAAATATTATAAATGTATAATAAATAAATATTTTTTCACTATATTTTTTTTGTTAAAACTTTCACTATATCTTACTAATTAAATATTTGTTGTAGTGGCGCAAACCCGTTAACTAGTTATTAAACATCAATTGAAAGACAGATCAAACATGTTACTGATTTTAAGTTTTTAACCCAAAAATTGCTAGCTAGCTGAAAATCAAAAAATAAAATATTGCATTCCCAATGAAAAGAAACTCTAATGAATTCTATTAAAGTACCGAAAAAAGAAGAATTTCAGATCGATGTAGACACAGGCCCAAGCCCATAAGGCCGTAACTGTGGTTACTAAATTTCACACTCAGAAATTTGTATATAGTTTTAGGGAACATATTTATAACGATGGGTCAGACTTATCTTTGAATTGATCGAATATATAAATTTATTGAAGAAATTGGATTTGTATTGATTTAATCAGAGATGAATACAGTATTTCTCGAAGAGAAAAAGTACAAAAAGATAACTATAATGATCTTCGAGATTCGAACTGCCGCCGCATATCTCGGGCAACTTCATGGAACACCATTTTCGTGATCTCCGTAACAGCCATGAACTGTTAGTAGAATATTTTTGATTTTAACCGGATATCTCAGAGCTCAGAGCTCGCTTAAATCGAACGTTTGAGGTAACACTAACTTGGTCTACAAATAGTTTGATGGACTGAATTCTACATTTTGGGCCAATTATTTATCAGGCCCTACTCCAAATATTTAAGTATGAATAATTCTTGAGTTCACCCTTAGGGATGAACCTCTTTTTTCACCCCCTTCTATTATAACCAATCAAAATATGTCATGTAAGATTTAAAGGAAATTAAAAAATAAAAAGAAAAAAAATAAAAAAAAAACGAATTAATAATGAAAAAATCATATTTTAATTTTTAAAGATTAAAATATATTTTTTATACCCTAAATTAGGGCTGGAACGGAGTCGGATATCCGTACTTTTCAAGGTATCTAGATCCGGATCCGGATTCGCCGAATAATCAATTTTACTATCCGGATCCGGATCCGAAAACTCTGGATATCCGGTCTCCGGATATCCAGTTTAAACCGAATATTTACGGATATCTGACCGGATATCCGGTTTCATTGATTTAAAAAAAATCTTCAATTTTTAAAAATTATAATGAGATAACATATATAATTAAAATGTATCAACATAGCAAAAATTATAAATACCAAAAATTAAAAAGCATTCAAATAGCATTCAAATAGCACAAAATTTAAAAATTTACACATCAAAAGAGAATATAGTAATAGAGAAGTTAATTTATCTTCATATCCATGTGTTATCCATTTTTATGTTCTTCTCTCAAAATCTAAAATAGAAAATTATCATGCAATATGAATTTTAATAAATAATATCAAAATAAATAAATACTTAATAAACGGATAACAGATAACAGATATCTGATTTCAAAATTTCTATTATCTAGATCCGTATCCGAAATAACAGAATACTTAATTTCATTATCCGGATCTGGATCCGAACTCCACAAATATTCAGTTTTTTTTGGATCGGATAGGACCGGATACCGGATCGGAGACCGGATACCGGATAATAATTCCAGTCCTACCCTAAACCATAATATATAAATTAATATATATATATATATAAATAAAAACTAAACCCTAATCAAATATTTAAAAAATTGAAAATAAAAACTAAACCTTAAACCCTAAACCCAAATATTAAATTTTAAAAGAAATTAAAAATAAAAACTAAATCTTAAACCCTAATCCTTAAACATTAAATATTTGAATTTAGGGTTTAGAGCTTAGGGTTTAGTTTTTATTTTTCATTTCTTTTAAAACTTAATATTTGGGTTTAGGATTTAAGGTTTAGTTTTTATTTTTAATTTTTTTAATGTATATAATTTATATTTTAGTGACTAAATTTAGTTTTTTTTTTAATTGAAAATCTAGACTGCATGAAAAAAAAAGGAAGGAAGAAAAAAAATATATGCAGTATTGTGAATGAGAGAAGAAAAAGGAAGGAAAATATTTTTTGTTTTTTTTATTTGACAAATTTCGAATTATGGGTCTTATTTAGTTTTTCTATTAATTTTTATTTTAATCAAATGAATTAGGTGTTTTCATTTAATTGGATAAAAAATGAGGAGGTGAATATAAAAGTTCACCCATAGAATCCAGCTTCCACTATAATCACCGGAGACAATGCTCTTCTTCTTCTTTCTCCCTTTTCTCTTTTCTCCATTCTACAATTAGTCTCTACTCAGAATTGAAATGGCTGTAGAGTGTTGACAAATGCTTCCGCAGATGTCCCAGTGCTCATGATTTTTCTTCTGAGTGGAAATCGAGAACTTTACAGGAAAAGACTCATCACTTAACAATCCAGATTTTGTTCTAGGGTTTGTCTCGTTCCTCTCTTCGGTGTCTGGTGTGTTCACTTGTTCTTAATTCGTTTGGTTGTCTTTTAGAATCTGAAAGATGTTTTCTTTGTGTGTTTTGTATTATCAGGTTCTGAAAAAGAAAAATAGATCCTAGTTCTGTCGAAGGTAACAGTTATCTTTGGGTTGTATTGTAAAGATATGGACAGAATCAGTGGGTTATCTGATGACTTGATGATCAAGATATTAACCTCTCTTCCGACAAAACTTGCTGTATCAACTAGCGTCTTGTCCAAACGATGGGAGTGTCTTTGGAAATGGTTGCCTAAACTTGAGTACGATGATACAGATTATTCAGTGTCTGAACGTGATAGGCTAAGGTGTTTTCTTGACAGAAATCTGCCATTACATAGAGCTGTAGTTATAGAAAGCTTCCGTCTCCACTTGAATAATCAGCATTTCAAACGTGAAGATATCAAATTGTGGCTTCTATTTGCAGTCTCTCGCTGTCTAAGAGAGCTAGAGGTTTCATATTCTAATAGGAGAAAACGAAATATATCGTTGAGTTGCTTGTATAACTGCAAATCGCTTGTGATCTTGAAACTCAAAGGAGCGATTGTTGTGGATGTTCCTCGGATGGTTTTTCTTCCTTCTCTGAAAACATTGGAACTTCGTAAAGTGACATACTCAGATGAACAATCCCTTCAACGGCTTTTATCTATTTGCCCTGTTCTTGAAGATCTATCCGTGGAGTTATGGGACGGTAACAAATTGGGAAAGCTTGCTTTTAGCATCACGTCGCTGCAGAGTTTAACACTCGATCTACAAGGTGTTTTAGACGAGTTTCTAATAGATAGTCCATCTTTGAAGTATTTAAAACTCAAGGATGTGCATAAAGATAATTACTCAAGTTTGATTGGTAATATGCCTGAGCTTAGGGAGGGACATATAGATGTTGCTTACTCTGATATCGATAATATTATCATATCAATCACATCGGTCAAGCGTCTTACATTATGTTCATCGGTAAATCAGTTTCTATCTATCAACTGCATGTCTTCGGTCTTATATATATAAAATATATGTCTCTCTCTGTTAATACTTTTTTCATCTTTGATTTGCAGGCTTATGGTGACAATTATGGTGAGGATTTTTTCTTCAACAAACTTGAGCATTTAAAGCTATGTCTAGACAGATTTAGAGCGCCGGATCTCTTTGTCCGGTTGCTCAAAGATTCTCCTAACTTACGAGTACTAGACCTCTACGAAATGGAAGTAAGTTTACTATTAGTTTTTGTCGATTGCACAATATGGTTTTTTAATCTAGTTAATTCTGCTTAGGATATGGATCATGTTGATGACTTGGAACCGTGGACTCAACCTAGTACTGTTCCTGAATGTATGTTATCAAGTCTGCGGATTTTCAGCTGGTCATTATACTTTGGAAGACCAGAAGAGAGAGATGTTGCGGTTTATATCTTGGAAAACGCTCCTCTGTTGGAGACTGCAACTATCTCCTCTGTGGACTGGTTTGTTCCAAAACTTGAGATGATCAAGGAGTTGTCATTATCTTCCCTAGCTTCAACCACATGCCGCCTCGTATTTGATTGAGGATGCTATATCATTAGACGTTTTCATCGATGTAATATGATTCAGATTCTGTCAAATTTTAGTATTGAGGCTTGGTGGAGATTTCTTGGTTTTGTGCCGTTCAATCTGTTGTTATTATTCTTTCTGCATCTGCCTTTGGTTGTTACTTATCCTCTAAGTAGCTCAGACAAAAATTCAAGTCTTTTATTAGTCGTGTGAGGGTAACAGAATTTTAGGGGTTTTGGTTAAGATCATGGACAAGATCAGTAGATTTTCATAAATTCGAATATTAAGATCTTAACGTTTCTTCCGACCAAAGTTGCTGTATGTTGTCGAAGCGAGGGCAATCTCTGCATGCTTTGAACAAGAAGAAGCACTTTGCAGCATTGCTTTGGCTTTGAGGATGATGGACTACCGGGATTCAAGCTTGAAGGTTTTCCAGATCGTTCTCCAAACGTGGATTTTAATATACGGATTATAATTATGTAGATTATTAATTGAGAATTTAAATAGTTTTAGTTCTAATCGTGTATTAAAAAGATTTTAATTTATTTATTTATATATATTATATAAGAGCTGTGGCTAATACCCGAAGCATATATGCGGATTTGTAATTTATTATTTTATAATTCACAAAAATAAAAACAAAAAACAAAAAATAGAAAACAAAATTAGATCATCTGTGAAAATATATAACACACAACTTTATTCATGAAAATTTTAAATTTAAAATCAAGACAATAGATAAATAGAAAATTCATTTTAAAATACATATACTAAATGAATTTAATATATTTTTATCAATTTTATTTTGAAGAGGTGATGACCAAACTTTTTTCTTATACCATAAATTAGTTATAAAAACTTTAAATTATTTTTCAAAGATTATACCTCATCTTTGAGTTTTTTCATCATATTTAATTTCATTCTCGTTATACCTATTTTTCCAATGATTATATTATATTAGTTTTTTTAGTAATTATATATTATTTTTAATAATTTTTCAATAGTTATATTTAATTTCATCATACATCATTCTCACTTCTTGCAATGACAATTAATCAGAAAAAACCAATACAATTGACATTAAAAAATTAAAATAAAAAAATAAAAAATAGAGTAACTCAATTTATATAAAAAATCAAATAATGAATAACAAATAAAACAACTCACACTAATAACTCCTACATTGATCTATGACAATCTCAAACCTAATATAAAAATTATGTAATTTCATCACTTTTTTCTGCACAATCAACTACATCTGGACAATTTTTTTTTTTTCAGATTGTTATCGATTTTGAATTTACTTATTCTCATCGTAATATATATTTTTTTAATTTTCTTAATCTAAATATAGTTACTAATTTTTCTTTTTGTCTATGGATTAGTAATCAATTATAAATTTTAATTATATTCCTTAGTATAACATGTTAAAATATAACTAAAATTTATTTAATACGTGCCAAAACCTAATTGAAAGTTCATTAAACATATATCACAATCTAATTTATTGACTTAATTTGAAAACTCGTTAAACAGGTGTCACAATCTAATCAATTTATTTAACACGTGTCACGATCTGGCGAATTTACAACTTTGAATCATTCTCCTACAGAATCTATTACATGAGGACAATCTTTTTCTCATAAAGATTGTTATCTATTTTTACTTTACTTATTCTCATCTTTAATATAGATTTTATTTTTCTCAAACAGTTTTTCTTTAAAAAAATAAACTTTGTTTTTTTATTTATAGTTTTTAATTTCTTTAATCTTAATATAGTTACTAATTTTTTTATCTGTTAGGATTAGTAATCAATTATAAATTTTAATTTTATTGTCAGTATTACATGTTAAAATATAATTAAAATTTAGTAAATACGTGCAAAAATCTGATTAAAAAATTTTTATTAAACATGTGTCACAATCTAATCAATTGACTTAACACGTATTACGATTTGACAAGTTAGCAACTTTAAATCATTCTCATTTACATAATAAACTAGGAATTAACCCGCATATTATGCGGGGTAATGTTTTTTTAATTATCTTTAAATTTAATTTAATTTTTTTGTTAAATTAAATTGGTGACAAAATTTCTTTACCACAAAATATAAATAAATAAAATTGGTAACAATTAGATAACAATACCTATATAAATATCACACAACTGATATTTACTTGTATATATATTATTATGCGGTTTAATTATTAGTAGTTTT
This sequence comes from Eutrema salsugineum, assembly GCF_000478725.1. Lineage (NCBI taxonomy): Eukaryota > Viridiplantae > Streptophyta > Magnoliopsida > Brassicales > Brassicaceae > Eutrema > Eutrema salsugineum. Next base: position 9,015,142 of record NW_006256342.1, read on the forward strand.
TTTAAATATGAAAGTGATATGATATTAATATATATATACACTTATATACATACCAACATAGATTAAAATCTAATATATATATATATATATATATATTCATAAAATAAAAATTTAATTGTGAATATTTTATTAGAGATCAAACTATCATTTTTAGTTAATAACTTATATAATATGTGTTAACAATGATTATATATAGGATTGTCAAAATGAAAAACCCGTCTACTTAATATATTTCATATTTTACTAAACTATTTTTTGGCCAACCCTTTAAAAAAAAATTTTAATTTTGAAAACATAATTTCATTTTTTTATATAACTGATTTTCTAAAATGATACTAAATAATAATGAAAATACAAATGAAAAAATATTGCAAAAGTATAAATTGATTTTTTCATATATATGGATTGATTATTATTTAAAATAATAGAATATATTTTAATATTTTAATAAGTAAAGAAATTAAATATACTTTTGATTTATATCCATATATTTAATTGAGCTTTCTATATTTGTAAAGTTTGTTTAAGTAATATCTTCTAAATAAAGGTTTATTTATATAATATCTTATAAATAAATGTTTATTTATGTAAAATATTCTGTAATATCTTACAAATAAAGGTTCATTTATGAAATGTCTACTCAAATAATAATATAGAGATTTGAATGAACATTTAATATAATAAAGTTAACCGCGTCAATATGAATGTGACACAGATTATATGACAATTCTTATTCACAAAATTGTAACATATGTCTTGTTAAGACCAGAACATGGATCATTTAAAAAATATAAACTTTTCTATTGTTTAATTATTAACTAGCGAACTTGTCCGCACCTTGCGCGAACTGATATAATTTTTATTTGATTTTTTGAAAATCTAATAGTAGTTTAGATTCATTTTTTATTCATTCTTGTTAACTATATTTATTTATTAAATTTCCCTGCATTTTAATGTTTGAGAACTATTATAAATAGTATTTGATCAAATGATGGGAAAATATCCAATCCGATTAAGTATTGGAAAAACAAATAGCCTTATTAACGTAAGTAAATATTACAACAACTTTGTTTTAGAATAAAAACCTAAAACTAAACATAGCCTTCGTTCTTAAGAAACATAAAAATACATCAACTGTATACTAACAAACAAATAATCGAAAGACGAATATAATGTTTAAAAAACATATTAAATTATTTTCCAAACTCTTGATAATATGGGTAATGGTTAAATTCGGAACAGGTATTTCGAAAACTTTGGAAAATTTTAAAATTTAAGGTATATAATATTATTATTTTGAAGTTTTAATTTTTAAACGGGTAATTCAGATACCCTATCTTATTTCCTTCCGTTATCCTTCTCGTACCCATTTGAATTAAGTATATAGTCTCAGAAATTAGGAAATATTTGAATAAGATTGGGAGTACTAAGATATGAAATTTGGAATGAGTATGAGTCGAGACACGTCCTGAAATGGACAGACATAGCTGATAGTATCATGACTTTTGATACAAGTTATGTAGATGACATGGTTTACGCTTAAAAAATCTTGAATAGGGTCAAGATTTTTGGTTTGCTTGTAAATTGGTTTCAAAATTTGGTACTCCAACTATGTTTTTTAGGAACATTAATTTGAAGGGCGGATTGTGCAATGACATGTAATTGATACAAACTCAGTATAACTTAATATTAAAAAAAATTTCTAAATTTTTTTTAACGTTCTACTTATTAAGTGGTTGTAATCGGCATTTTGTGTGGGTTCGTTAGCTAGTTAATAATATAAATATAAATTTTAGTTCTTTATTTTTAAATAGATAAATAACAAAAAATAAAGGTAATTGTAATGAATCAGAAAAGTAAAATATGAGAAAGATAACATTTATATAAACTATTAAATATATATAAGAAGTATAATATCCTATATATTAAATGAGAATGTAGTTTAATGAAAAAAATCTGATTTGTTTTGATTTAATTGGCTTAGAAAAGCTTCCTTGCCAACGTCAATGATGACGTTTATTCCACGTCAAATGTGACATGACAAGGATGCTAGCTCTGCGCAATTTCATTGGATGCTGATGGTGATGTGTAATTTCTGTCCAAGTTTAAAAAACGAAAAAATCATAAATGGATAAACACGCGGATCTTTATACCCGACCTGGACCAGTTATCTGTATTTTAAAAACATCATTTGGCCCAATACTTCATACATGCCCAAATACCAAATATTTGAAATTATGGTTTTTAAAAAATTTTCCGCGTAAAAAATAAGAATATTTTCCCAAAATGAAAGATTACATTAACTATTAGCAAGATTTACTGGAGTTAATGTAACAGAATATACAGAAATCTTAATATTTCAATAAGAATCAATAATTTAGCTTCCATTTTGATACTATACGTCAATTTTGGCAATTAAATCAATTTGAATATATTGATTCTCAAATATTTCCGCAACAATACCTACTTCTACGCACATTCCGAGTATCCATATTCTTCATTTCATTCTCATTTTAAAAATAATTTTAATCCCGCCTAACATCAATTTTAAAAATTTATCATTGAATTCCTCTCCCTATATATACCACCGATCATAAACCGTAAAACTCTTCCATTCTCATTCACAAAAATGGTTTTAGTCCGCAGACGTTCAGCTACTATAGTTCTATTTGCCAAATTAGATCAATCCAGTGAAATTCAAAAGTTAGAGCTACTATATTTTCCCTTTGGAAAGTCAAGAACAGGCAGTCTGGCTTTGGTATAGAAATGGTTCTGGTTGACGAAAGGTTTGTATGCGATCTTATGTATTTTGTTTAGTGTTATTTAATCAATCTATCGATTATACAGTAATACTATTTATTTGTGATTCACAGGGCACTAGTATTCACGCTACCGTTGATGAAGAATTGATCGCAAAACATAAAGGCATCCTTATAGAAGAAAAATCACTTTCTATTAATTGCTTCATCATAAAAGAATACTATGGTGATTTTAGGACTACTTCATTACCATACAAGATCGCTTTGTGCAGAACCACCCGTGCTAAGGAGATTACTGATTTCCCATCAGACTTACCACAAAAATATTTGTCTGATTTCAAGTCAATCAAGGAAGACAAACTCGACAGAAACGTCCTCATCAGTATGTTATCATCGAGATTTTGATAATTACATTCTATTGTACATATTTATCATTGTATAAAAATATTTTGTCTTCACGATGTCATTGGACAAATTGTCACGATGGGAAGTATGGAAGTTATCAAAACTAAAGGCAAAAGTGGGATCATAGAGAAATTATTGATAACACTCCGGGATACAAAGTAATTAGTTATGATATCATACCAAAATAGACATAACAATATTTTAACAATGGAACGCTAATATGTTTACTGCTGAAGCAATGTCCAACTGAAAAGTACACTATGGGACAATATGCAAAAGTAACTGTTGAGTACACTGACAAACATATGGCTGCTATTGTTGTTTATGTAATGCGATTTGTCTATATAAAAGAGTAAAAAGGTTAGATCACAATATCACCTATTCATATGTACACAGTTGGTTGAGATTGGTATTGTATTAGTTTGTTAATTATTCTTATTTTATGTTTTTCGAATATAGGTGACATTTCAATATCAAACACTTTCAACTCTATCAAAATTTTGTTTGATCCTGACGTCAAGATCGTGAAAGACTTCAGAGAAAAGTATGTTATGTCACAATTTTAATAGCATTTTAACATTGTTGTATTTATATAATTATTTTGTACGGTTTTGTAGGTTGCCAAAAAACAATCAAATGATTGTGCATGCTGAACAGAGTTATTCGACTTTTTGGGGTGGCTATTGACTACCGTGAAGAATTTTTAGGTGTGAAAAATAGGAGGCGGACGATAGCTGGAATTCGTGATACAAAAGTGGTATGAGCTATATTTTATTCATGGTAAAAATATATTTACATTCACTATATACATATTAATGGTTTTTTATAGCCTGGCAAACCTGCATAACGGTCAAAGACGTTGACACTTCAAAGCTGTGGTATTATTGGGCATGCAAACCTTGCAACATCAAAGTTTTAGAGCATGTCATAATGTTTGATGATGAAGATTACGATAAGAGGATTCCTCTTTTCAGTTGCAAAAATAGTGGAGATGTTTATTCATTTGATACCATCGTCGCAAGGTAATACAATGATTTGTCCCATAAAGTCAAGAAAACATTACTTATTTCATTTAGACTTTCTTTGGTAAGATATATAGCAGATATAGCAGAATTATTTCATGTAGACTTTCTCTGATTGACTGACTAAATGTTCGCCTTATTTTATTACATTGATTCGTCTCATAATACATTTATTCCAACACTACATTACATGTTGATTCATGTAACGTTTAAATAACTCACTCTTCTGTTTCCTTACAAACTAGGTAGGTACTATATTGTATTATTTGTAACTGATGATTCAGACGCCGATGTCTACTTCCTGATGTTTGATGACACTGCTCAAAGACTGTTAGGTCATTCAGCTGAGTTTATAATGGAACAAAATGATGAGGTTATGGGTTAAATAATTGTATACATTATGCATTATTTACATTTTCTGAAATTATATTAATCCATCTAATATAATGCTGCGCAAGATTTACCAAGAGGGCTCCCTGATGGCTTGACAAAGCTTCTAACCATGAAGATGCTTTTCAAAATAACAGTTTCAGAAGAGCATACAAAAGGAAGCCAGTCTCCGTATGTAGTAGAGCTATGATCTCAAGATGTCGACATTATGACTGAGTGGGATTCTCGATCAGATGTAATATATAAAAAATTTGACAAACTTCTCAAGCTCGCTTATCTGATGGTTTAGATAAATTAAGTCGTCAACAATGTTTTATATTTCAACAACCGTTGATGCTTACGAGTTCTGACGAACTTGAGAATCCATCGTCTGGATCTTCACTCACTCCTTCATCTAAAAAGCTATTAAGAGTCAAGACTATTTTGATGAAGGTGAAAGATCTGTTAACAAAAAGCGACATAAGCAAGAAATCCCGATGAAGTTATGAAAAAGAAAAAAATCCTAATGAAGTTAGTGCAGAAATACATTGCTGGTGATTGATTATTGCTTTTGATCTTTATAACAAATTTTTCCAATGGGTGGATAAAGTTTGAACTCTATTCGTTATTTTTTGCGGTATTTGTGGAACTATTTTGGCATAATTTTATTTAATAGTGGAACTTGAATGTTGCCCTAGATTTGATTGTTTAATTCAATTTTTTATCAGACTTTAATTTTTCATTTAAATTTTTTTTGTTCAACCAACTGTCATAAATTTTGACAAGAGTTTTAATTAAGACGCCATTAAAACCGTAACCGTTTTACTCCATCACATAGAAAAATATTCATTCCTTATTCTCTTTCATCTTCAATCTTAACAAACAATTAAAACAAAGAATGTCTCCTTGTGAAAGAGTTTCCGAATTTCAGAAGAAAAACGGCGGATATCGTATCTGTGTCCAGATACTAAGAGATTATTATGATTATACTCTCTTCGATCGCCATAATCGGATGTTAGTTCTTACAGATGAATTTGTAAGTTTTGGAGGTTTGAAAAGATTTTCCGTATCTATGTTTTAGGAATGTATTTGTTAATTAGTTATTTTTATAAACCGTGTAGGGCAATCGCATCCGGTCTACTATTCAGTATGACAAAATGCCAAATTTCGAGTATAAATTGGTTGAATGAGAGTGGTATTTTCTTAGTAAGTTTGAAGTTACTGACAGAGTAATTAGTCCAAGTATATCATCAAACAACTATCTTATACATTTCCTCAAGGAGACCATTATTGAGAAAACCGATCCGAAATCTTCCAGAAGAATATACTCTTTTTGTGCATTCATAAATATTTTTTATAGACTTATTCATACACACAGATATCTTGGTATGTTTTTAAAAACTTTTTATTTTAAATCGTTTATCTAAGGAAACTCCAAAATGAATTTTAAAGTCAGTTCTTTATTTTTGCAGTTGATTTTCTTGGGGTTGTCATCTTTGTTCAGAAACTTCAATTAGGAGTTCCTATGTCTGATACATCGGACACACCCACGCAACGTCCACTTATTCGTTTTATAATAGAAGATTTCAGGTCTGTACAACTTATCCTCAAAACATTTGTTATCGGACTATTGTTTACAAATTTTAAAGTATATTAATAATATTCTATATGATTTAAATATACAGTGAAAAATCTTTGAAATGTATTGCTTGGGATAACTTGGTAAGAAAATTTGAAGAACTTTGGAGGAATCGTGATAGGTCTTCTAGGCATATTATTGTATTGCGATTTTTCTCTTTCACTAGATGGATAGATACCTAAATAGTAACTACGTCATTATTTGATATTGTCAATTAATTCCAAGTTTTACATATATATTTTTTCCATATACTAAGTATGTCTATGTAATTAGATGAATGGATAGTTGAATCAGAAAGATTCATATCTGATAGTCTCTAGGATCCTCCTACTCTAGAAGTGGAAAGAACAAAGTTGATGTATGTTTATTCCATCTTTGATATTGTATCCTATATATTAATAGTTAGAAATATATATATATATATATATGTCTAATGATCAAAAATTGTAATATTATTTCAGGCTTGCAACTTCAATTGATTTTACTCCCGTCTATGATGAATATGAAGAGCAGTCTCCGTAAAAAGATTATTGTTTCCTATTTCTTATTTTTATAGCGTTAAACTTGGAAATCTTAACTTCTATATTATTCTATGACAATATATATATATATATAAAATAATTTAATTGTATTAGTATTTATTTGTGAATCGTACTCTATTTTTTTCAACAAAAAGTAACTATGAGATTAAAATTTGGATGGTTCGTGATGTGTGTCTGTTTTAAAAAATAGAGTACATAAATTCTGGTATTATACTTTTATTAATTATTTGTAATTAATGAAAAAAAGTAATTGACGTAATTAAAGAGAAGTAGTCATTGCCAGATTTGACATTTTTCTACCATCTTCACATATTGTTTTATATATAGTTAATTAATATAAAAGTCAAATATACCTATGAATTGAATGTAACCAGTTTGGCTTGTTCGTAAGTCACTTGGTGCAATAAATATCAAATGTTACAATTTATTCTAATTTTATAAAACGACATAACCTTTCAAACCATATACTTGCTTTGCTATACATATAAATCATTCCTAAGCATTTGGAAAAAACGTCTCGCCATCTTAACTAAAAAAACCTCAAGCTTCCAGAAAACAACCACTTTCTTCAAACATGCCTTGCTATTGTACCATTGAGTATCTTTCTCCTGCAAAATCTGAGTCCATAATTCTTATAAAAGTCCTACGAGTTTGGGAACACTTCAACTACCGTAATCAACGCCAGGAATTACGTCTTATCCTCGGTGACAAAAATATAAGTTCATCTTTTCGAAGATCTTTTTTCTGTTGCATGTTATGAACATTTAAACACATCTGAAATGATTACTTGGTTCATGAATTTAAGGCTACAAAATAGAGGCATCAATAGATCATGATCTGATACGAGCATGGGCAAGGTACGAACTGAGGGACAGGCCGGAGAACTAGTCCAGACTAGAAATCGCGACCAAGTGACCGAGCTAAGCGAGGTGGAGGTTCAGGACGGGAAGCCCAACGAAGTGGACGACCCAGGCACGGATTTTGCCGAGCTCACTGGTCCAATTACACGGTCCCGAGCTAAGAAGCTATCCATGGCCATTTGGAGGTTATGCACCGAGCTGATGGCCAAGTTCACAGATGCTACACTAAGCGACCGAGCTGTAATGCTTTTAGCTTGTTCGGACGGTGTGGTCCCTTGATACTCTTTTTCCTTGCATCCGGGTTTGTCCCACTGGGTTTACCGGATGTGGTTTTAATGAGGTTAAGGACCACATCTTTTCCTTATCCGAATTAGTTAATAGTCGTTACAAGAAGCTGAAAGATCATTCGCGCGAAAGAAGTCAAACGGACATCCGAGGAAGCCGAGTGGTCATTTATCGTATTCAAAGTTTTCATTTAATTTCTTTGTCCTTTGCACTTCTTATGAGACTCTATATAAAGAGCCAGAACCCTTTGTATTTCGTATTCACCTTTTTATCAATCAAAAATCGAGATTTTCTCTTGTTCTTTCTGAGTTTTTCCTTTCTTAGGTGGTTAGCCTTGAAAGTTTCTATCTGGTTTATCGGATTCAATCCATAGGATTCGACGCAGCCTTCCTTACATCTTGTTTTCGATTTCATTCAAAGTAGTTTAGGGGCAACAGGATTTTCGAGACCAAGTCTCACGCTTGAATCGGGATCTGCAAGACCGAATGGAGTTACAGGAGTATAACGACATGGCCGAGATGTTACATAAGGCGATTCTGGTGGAGCAGCAGCTCAAACGAAAGGGTACCAACCGATTTACCCCTGGAACCAGTTCTCGACCGAGCTACCGAGACGACAAAACAACCTACCCCTCACGATCTAACAATCAACCGAGGATGGACTCAAAGCCGAACCAGAACACAGGCAAGGCCGAGGCCAGCTCGTCGAGGACACGAGATATAGAGTGTTTCAAGTGTCGGGGAAAAGGACACTACGCCAATAAGTGCCCAAACCAGCAGGCCATGCTCTTGCTTGACACCGGAGAGATCATATCCGATCACGAGGAGGAAACCGATTCCGATCTATGATGAGGAAGAGACCGAGGAGTGAGCTGTATCTGGCGAGTTACTTGTAGCTCGGCGTGTTCTAATAGCCCAAGAACGGATCAAGGAGGAAGATCAGAGGGAAAACCTGTTCCACATCCGGTGTTTGGTCCAAGGAAAGGTGTGCAGCCTGATAATCGATGGAGGGAGTTGCACCAATGTGGCTAGCAGCAGCATGGTTGACAAGTTGGGTTTAGAAACCCGTAAACACCCACACCCTTACAACTTACGGTGGCTCAACAACCAGAGGCAACTCAAGGTCACCAAGCAGGTCACCGTACCAATCACCGGTCATTTACTTCTAGGACGGCCGTGGCAATTCGACAAGAAGGTGATCCATGATGGGTTCTCAAACAAGCATTCCTTTGAGCACCAAGGCCGCAAGATTGTCCTAGCTCCCTTGTCACCACACGAAGTCTATCTCGATCAAGTTAAGCTGGAGCAGAATTCTAAGGGTAAAGGCATTGTGAGCGATCCCCAAAACATTTCACTTCAAAAAAGAGAGTCTGAGAAAAACCTAGAAAATGGCCTGTGAGGGAAATCCCGTGAGCAAAGAAACTTTTCTTGTGAGGCCTAGCGAGGTGAAATACGCCTTGGCTACGAAGCAATCCTTTGTTCTTCTCGTTTTTAAAGATGCTTTGGCTAGCCATACTAACCCTGAGCCGGTTTTACCGAGCAGAATCTCTCATGTTTTGCAGAACTTCGCTGATGTCTTTCCGGAAGACGACCTTGCCGCCCATTAGAGGCATTGAACACCAAATCGACTTCGTGCCCGAAGCCACCCTTCCTAACCGACCTGCCTACCGTACTAATCCAGTCGAAACCAAGGAGCTTCAAAGACAGGTGGATGAGCTTCTGGCCAAGGGATACATTCGCGAGAGCATGAGTCCATGTGCCGTGCCGGTCTTACTCGTGACCAAGAAGGATGGAACTTGGAGGATGTGTGTTGACTGCCAAGCCATCAACAATATAACGGTTAAGTATCGCCATCCTATCCCTAGGCTAGATAATATGTTAGATGAGCTTCATGGTGCATGTATCTTTTCTAAAGTTGATTTAAAAAGTGGCTATCACCAGATTAGGATGAAAGAAGGTGATGAATGGAAAACGGCTTTCAAAACTAAACATGGTCTTTATGAGTGGCTTGTTATGCGTTTTGGACTCACTAATGCACCTAGCACTTTTATGCGCTTGATGAATCACATTCTTAGGTCGTTTATAGGTGTTTTCGTGGTAGTTTACTTCGATGATATCTTGATCTACAGTAAAACCTTGGAAGAACATGTAATGCATTTGAGGAAAGTGTTAGATGAGCTTAGGCGAGAACGTCTCTTTGGAAACCTTAAGAAATGTTCATTTTGTACAGATAACATTGTCTTTCTAGGTTTTGTTGTGAGTTCGCAGGGAATCCAGGTCGATGAAGAAAAGATTAAGGCAATCCGAGATTGGCCGAGCCCAAAAACTGTGAGTGAAGTCCGGAGCTTCCATGGACTAGCTGGCTTCTACCGTTGCTTTGTCCAAAACTTCAGTACGATAGCCGCGCCTTTGACCGAGATCATTAAAAAGGAGGTCGGGTTCAAATGGGAGCAACCTCAGGAAGAAGCATTTCAGCTTCTGAAACACAAGCTCACCCATGCGCCCTTGCTGGTGCTACCTGACTTTCTCAAGACATTTGAGATCGAGTGCGACGCCTCAGGAGTTGGAATTGGAGCCGTGCTAATGCAAGAGAAGAAACCTGTGGCTTTTTTCAGCGAGAAGCTAGGTGGAGCAACCTTGAACTACCCAACCTACGACAAGGAATTGTACGCGTTGGTCCGAGCCCTACAAACCTGGCAACACTACCTGTGGCCCAAGGAGTTCGTCATTCATACGGACCACCAGTCGCTCAAGCATTTAAAGGGCCAACAGAAGCTTAACAAGAGGCATGCCAGATGGATGGAATTCATCGAAACCTTTCCCTATGTCATCCAGTACATGCAGGGCAAGGAGAACGTGGTGGCCGACGCATTGTCTCGTCGATACACCTTGATTACTACCTTGGACGCTAAGGTGTTGGGATTCGAGATGATAAAGGATGCCTACCTCACCGACCCAGACTTCCAGGAAGTCTACCAAGCCAGCTCGAAATTTGCCCATGGCAAATATTACCAAAGTGATGGCTATCTCTTTTATGAAAACCGCTTATGCATACCTAACACATCTCTTCGTGACTTACTTGTTAGGGAAGCACATGGAGGTGGACTAATGGGGCATTTCGGAGTGGCTAAGACCCTAAGTGTGGTGCAAGACCACTTCTTCTGGCCACACCTAAGACGCGATGTGAAGCAAATTTGTAGCCGATGCACGGTCTGCAAGATGGCCAAAACCCGAAGCCAAGGCCCAGGTATGTACACACCACTTCCCATTCCTAGTGAGCCGTGGACAGATATCTCCATGGATTTTGTGTTAGGGTTACCCCGAACTAGGAGAGGTAGATATTCGGTCTTTGTGGTCGTAGATAGGTTTTCTAAAATGGCTCATTTCATCCCATGCCATAAGACTGATGATGCATCAAATGTGGCCGACCTGTTCTTTAGGGAGATTGTCCGATTGCATGGGGTTCCTAGAACCATTGTTTCAAATCGGGACACTAAGTTCCTTAGCTATTTTTGGAAAACCCTATGGTCAAAACTTGGAACTAAACTGTGGTTTTCAACTCCTTGTCACCCTCAAACTGATGGACAAACTGAAGTAGTTAACCGAACCTTATCAGCTTTGTTACGATCTGTGATTAAAAAGAATCTTAGAACTTGGGAAGATTGCTTGCCACATGTTGAATTTGCTTATAATCATTCGGTTCATTCGACCACAATGTTTTCTCCTTTTCAACTTGTGTATGGGTTTAATTCGCTTACTCCACTTGATCTAACCCCTTTGCCTATGAGTGAAAGACTTAACTTAGATGGCAAGAAAAAGGCCGAGTTGGTCAAACAGATGCACGAGAAAGCTAAGGAAAACATTCAAAGAAAAACCGAGCAATTTCAAAGGAAAGCAAACAAAGGCAGGAGCAAAAGAACGTTCGAGCCCGGCGACCAAGTTTGGATTTATCTAAGGAAGGAACGATTTCCTGAAGAGCGAAAGTCCAAGCTGTTACCCCGAGTCGATGGACCATTCACGGTTTTAAACCGCATCAATGACAATGCCTACCAGATCGACCTCCGAGGTAAGTATACGGTCAGCTCAAGCTTTAATGTTTCTGACTTAGTTCCCTTTCTTCCAGATGGACCAGACTTGAGGACAAGTCCTTTTCAAGAGGGGGGAATGATACGAGCATGGGCAAGGTAAGAACTGAGGGACAGGCCGGAAAACTAGTCCAGACTAGAAATCGCGACCAAGTGACCGAGCTAAGCGAGGTGGAGGTTCAGGACGGGAAGCCCAACGAAGTGGACGACCCAGGCACGGATTTTGCCGAGCTCACTGGTCTAATTACACGGTCCCGAGCTAAGAAGCTATCCATGGCCATTTGGAGGTTATGCACCGAGCTGATGGCCAAGTTCACAGATGCTACACTAAGCGACCGAGCTGTAATGCTTTTAGCTTGTTCGGACAGTGTGGTCCCTTGATACTCTTTTTCCTTGCATCCGGGTTTGTCCCACTGGGTTTACCGGATGGGGTTTTAATGAGGTTAAGGACCACATCTTTTCCTTATCCAAATTAGTTAATAGTCGTTACAAGAAGCTGAAAGATCATTCGCGCGAAAGAAGTCAAACGGACATCCGAGGAAGCCGAGTGGTCATTTATCGTATTCAATGTTTTCATTTAATTTCTTTGTCCTTTGCACTTCTTATGAGACTCTATATAAAGAGCCAGAACCCTTTGTATTTCGTATTCACCTTTTTATCAATCAAAAATCGAGATTTTCTCTTGTTCTTTCTGAGTTTTTCCTTTCTTAGGTGGTTAGCCTTGAAAGTTTCTATCTGGTTTATCGGATTCAATCCATAGGATTCGACGCAGCCTTCCTTACATCTTGTTTTCGATTTCGTTCAAAGTAGTTTAGGGGCAACAGGATTTTCGAGACCAAGTCTCACGCCTGTTCATCCTTGACCCGCGAGATCATCACTTGGTGTTCCCATCACCTCGATCCGATTCTGTTTCTCGCGAGTGGGGCCTAACAACCTTCGAGGCAATCCTCATCCCTTAGCATCTCTCCGATCAAACCGATCTGGCCGAGTTTATCAACCTCTACCAAACAAGCAAGTGCAAATCCTTGGGAGGATCGTATCATGATCTTATTTCTTTGCTTGGTCCAAAGTTTAAAGAAGGAGAATGGAATTATATCAAATTCTTCAACGTTGTCAATGCGTTCGGATCTTTCAGAAATACCATCAACTACCACTTTATCATCATGAACGCCGATACTGTTGTAGACAGGACCTTTCAAGTCAATCCTAAGCATATGATAGATTTTATGCCATTTGATGCCATTATCCGAGGGAATTTCCCTACTGAGTACTCTATCGGTTTGGCTTCTCACCTTTATTCAATTAAAAAATATTATAAATATTGTGTAATGAACTTTTTCTTGGTATACTTGATCGGCGTAATCATCTATGTTGATGATGAACTAAGTACTGACATTGATGATTCCTACGAGATGATTTTTGGACCTTCTCACAAATTGGACTTTCAGATAAGGGACATGAAGTAAGATGTTTTATATTATCATCTATATATGTAAAGGCCAATAATTTGTTTTATGCTTTACATATGTATTTTTGTTAAGGTTGTTGTAATATAATTTTTTGGTTTAGTTATGTTGATATGGACATCGAACTCATTGGAAAGACTGCTC